>NW_020450738.1:2175794-2229866 GCF_003343035.1 Apteryx rowi | reverse complement strand
CAGGGTGCCCCGGGGCGCATCAGGACACGCGGGGTGCAGGGGCACCCGAAGGGGCACATGGGGACACCTAGGGGTGCAGGGGGCACAGGGGCACGTAGGGACCCCCAGGGGTGGAGGACTCCAGGGCACATGGGGACCCCCAGGGGCACATGGTGGCACCCAGGGGTGCAGGGTGCACCGGGGCACATGGGGACCCCCAGGGGCACATGGTGGCACCCAGGGGTGCAGGGTGCACCGGGGCACATAGGGACCCCCAGGGGTGGAGGACCTCCAGGGCACTTGGGGACCCCCCGGGCGCGGGACGCCGGGGCCCCGGGCAGCCCGCGCCAAGGCATTCCCCACGGCCGCGGTGCCCTGTCCCGTGGCCGCGGGCCGCGGGGGAGCGTGGCGCGGCCGCTCTCCGCGAAACAGAAGTTGTAGCTTCTTCCTTGGGCTTCTCCCCGCGGCTCGGCCGGGCCGCCTGGGAAGCAAGCAATGCCAATGAACAGCGCGCTGGCAATTAGAGACGAGAAAGCAACAGGCACATCTCCCCTGGTTTCCTCAAAAGGAAGTCCCGCGTTCGCAGACATCGCAGCCCACGTGCTGGAGCCGTGGCTCCAGAGATGACTCAAAGCGGAGCCAACTGGACGTCCGGCAACACAAACAGTCACTTTCACATGTCTGCGAAAGCTTAGCGTGACGCCGGCGCGCGGGTGCGTGACTCGCGTTGCTTCTGGTGAGCGGGGCTAATTATAACGCTCCGAAACTCGTGCTTTGCTGATCTCCGCGGGAGAAATTGTTTCGTGCCCGCAGCAGCTTGAGCCCGAGAGCGAAATCCGGCTGCCGGTCCCCCTCCCGCCTCCCGCGGTGCAGACGAGAGCGGCTTCGAGGCTGCTCTAGCCGGGGGGCTCGCACGGGGCGTTGAGGCGCCCGCCGCCTCCCCGGCCGGCCCCGCTCCGGCCCGCGGACGTGCCCCGCAGCGGGGGGAGCGCGTCTGCAGGCAGCTGTGCTCCTCGGCTGGGCCTCGGACAGAGCGAATTCCCAGCTGTCCCCTACCCTGGGAAAACAGACCTGTGGAGAAAGGGCTTTACCAAGACACGAAATCTGCCATATGCATTTCAGATCACGGTTCTTTTTTTTTCTTCCTTTTTTTCTTTTTAAGGAAATGCAAATGGTCGCAAACCAATGTATTTTCCACATCACGGGTTGCTCTCCGAGTTTTCTTTTTGTCTGAATTTCTGTGAAACAGTCCGGCGGTGCAGGGGGTTCCCTTGCCGCTTGCCCCTGCTGCAGATGCGGTTTCATTGCCGTGAATCCGTGAGGCAGGGTTTCAGCCCTGCCTGGAGTCTGGCCTCCCAGGCCCTCAGAGATGTGCCAGCCCGCGCAGCCCCGCACCACGGCGAACCGCGGTTTCTCTAGGCAAAGATCTTCGTCTTTGCTTCCCCCAGACGATGGCTTTTTCTGAGTGCAGTTGACTTCAGCAGCACTTCATGCGGTCTCAGCCTGTGCAAATGAGCTGGGAAGAAGTGTCGTGGTCTCCTCCTGGAGAGTCATTTACACCAAGAAGAGCCAAGGTCCATCTCGGTTTTGCCATAGTTTCGTGTGTGTGTTTGTGCTTTCACAGCACTTGTCTGGTTTCCAACAGGCTTTAATCAGTATTTCCAACTGTTTTAAGTCTGCATGTTTATTAACGCTGGGTGTTGCTTTTTTTCCCCCCTCTTGTGTGGCAAATTCTTTTGCCGGTGCGGAGCAGGAGCGCGCGCGCCCTCTCAGCTGGTGCAAAACACTGCTGCCCCCCGAGCTCAGGGCCGCTCAGCTGCTCGTGCCCCGCCGGAAGAGACGCCCCCATGTTTTGCACCCCTCATAGTTCGCCGAAGGAGGATGCAGCGTCACCGGCGTCAGCTGGATGAGGTGACCCCCCGGCCAGGGCTCCACCACTGCCACCGACCCCGCTCTTCCCCGTGCACAGGAAAGTGACTGCAGGCCCGGCAAACTGGGTCTTTAAAAGAAAAAGGGGAAAAAAAGGCCACACATGCCAGCAGGGGTTTTTACACCAAGTCGGGAGTCTTGTCTCTCCTGGCTGCGGGTAAGCAAGAGACAACTCATGCGTGTCTGCCCTGCAAGTACGAGCGCAGGAGACGCGTGCATTTTTGCAATGCTTCCTGTCATAGGTGCGGCTGGCTACCCTAGTCCCTTCTTCCTTTCTGTCCCCCTTTTTCTTTCTTCATTTTTTAAATTTTTTTAAACTTTACTGCCCTAATCAACAGGCTTGATGAAACCAGGGGGATCCCTGCCGAAACAGCAGCGCCGCCCTCCCTCCCTCCGAGAACATAAGCCGAATTTGCAGCAGCCCCCCGACTCGGCTTGGCAGGGCTAAGCCAGCTTGACCTACCAGCCTCCCGACAGACCCGGTGCCCTGCGGCAGCCCAGCTGCGGTTTGACAGGCCGCAGGATCTTCTGGCCTCCAGATCGACCGCTCTGTCTTGCACGCGCCTCCCTCAAGCGCAGCTTGCTGTGCAGCGCCTTCCCCGTATCTCAGCAGCCGAACGCGAGCGCCGCAGAGCTCGTTTCTCCCCGGGAGCAGCTCTGGTGACTTCAGAGCGTTTCTGGGGCAAAACAAGGCAGGAGAGCATAGCCCGCGTGTTTGTGTTGGGGGACGAGCGACCTTCGCGCGGCGCGCGAGCAGAGCCGTCGTCGCGCGGGACGCCAGACCCGCTTGCTGCTGCTGTCTCACGGCGGTGCCGTCCGAGGGCACAGCGCGCTCGGCAGGAGCCGCGTGGGCCTTCAGAAAGCCAGAGGGAAAAGGAAAAGAAATCCCCCCTATCCAACTTTTACATCTCGAACGTAAGGTTTCACTCCTGAAGGTGCATGAGTTTTTCAAGCCAGGCATCTGCTCAAAAGGACATGCAACTTTATTGGGTCTTGAAATGCCTTGAAAGACACCTGGTGCAGAAGCTGTTTTGGAGGTTTTTCTAGGTCCATCCAGGCTCACCTTTTTTCTTCTCCGTCGGCCTTTGCATCTGTAAGTAGTGAAAAGGGGGAAAAATGGCTGTTTTGACTGATTAAACACCCGGAGTCGGGCATCCTGCAACTCCCCCCCCCTCTGGTTTACATGCGTTTTCTGCTGTAAGCGTTAGGAGCAGCTTTTCCTCCTTCGGAGATACAGTGTCCAATTACCTGCAGGGAACAGGATAATCTGTTTGCATCTGACTTTCTCAGCAGAGGATTAATAGCAATAAAGTTCAGAGGCCTAATCTTCACACGGTGTGACTTCAGGAAAGACTTGGGGGGCACCCTGTCAGCCGGCGCGGCGATTGCAATATTTGTGTGTGCGATGCGTAATTGCACGTACTAATGAGAGCAGCAGTTTCCGGAGCGGGAGCCGTGCCCCCTGCCAGAGGGAGGGCTCGGTCGCTCTGGGCCGCGGCGTGCGGTGGCGCGGCGAAGGGTGTCGGGACGGCCGGGAGGCGTGCAGGGTGCCGGCCGTGGCCCGCGTCTCCTCGTCTCCCGAGMGCCGCCCCAGCACATCCGACTCCTGCCGGGTGGAGGTGTGTGATGCGTTTGGGCCCCTCGAACCTGTTTGTGAAACGTCCAGAAAGGCGCATGGGGCAAATGTACTTTTTCACGCTTTATGCCAGGCTGCGGAGTAAGAGGATTTGTGTTATAACTACGTGCTTTGTGTAGCATGCTGGGCCAAAATCAACTCTGGCTTAAAATTTCTGTGCAAAAGCAAGTTCAAAGCCGTAATTAAATTGTTTGTACTGAGCCTGCAACTCTTCATATTGTTTTAATCATGTTTTCTTTCCTCAGTGATAAACAGCTATGTGAGGTCAGGGGAAACAAATTTGCTGGATAGCCTATTTTGCCCCCTCGGGTGCCCCCCGGGAGCCTAGAAGACTGGCAGATCAGCAAGACAGGTCTACGGAAATCTCTAATGTCCTTTCCCTATGTACGTATGTATCTCTGTCTCCCGCCGAGGGACCCCGATTTTTCATAAGCCCATGTCCAAATTATAGCGGCATCTACCAGAAGACCTGTAGAGAYGAGGTGTTACAGCACCGGCAGCAAAGGCAACCGGACCAGTTCAGTGAACCATCGTTTTACTTTGGTTTTTTGCTTTCTGCAGGGCTTTCCGAGGTACCGAAGCACCTGTTTGAGCACGTGCTGAAGATCCCCCACCCCGCGTGAAGGAGTTGCGGCCGTCGCGGCAGAGCAGCACGTTCACGGCTGGGCCGGAGGAGTCGCTGGTTTTGAGGTGACCTGGGGCTGGGACATCGCAGGAAGTTGCTTTATTTTTTTCCTGCATTCAGTAAAGGTCACTGTCACGTCGTGGCATCCCTTCCTTGAAGAGGAGGGTGGCTTTCCAGCACTGCGCAGAGAAAACAGTAAAGAGGAAACACGGGGGAAGCTTGGTCTGTTTGTGTTAGGTCAGTGTGGAGTTTGGGGGAAAAGGTGCAGAAAGGCTGGTATCCCTGCCTGGACGAAATTGAGTTGTGGCGTGTTATCTGTGGAGTACAGTGGTTGCACTGGTGGGACACGTGTGCTTCTGGTGATGGAGAAGAGCAGCAAATTGTTGGACTTTTCAGTCCAGAACTATGAGCCTTTTACTGCGTYGCCCAGCGTTGCATTGCGTTTCCTGCCAGCGATCGCTGCGTGGCTCCTTCCCCACGGCTGAGCGGGCAGCCCTTACCAGATATGCTGGTTAGGCCCTGAGGTCTCCTGCGCCGCCTTTGGTTTTCCAGGCATTACCTGGTCTCTACAGATAGCGACAGTGCAGCATCCCTTGCGTGTTAGCTCTTAGTAGCTGCAAAAACAGATCCTGTGAGAAGCAGATGGGGAAACACGAGAGGAGCAGGGGAAAGTTCAATGGGAGGTCTTGGGCCTTTGGTTTCAAATATGTACATCAGTAACRTTTATGCTGAATGCAAGCTCTGGCCAATGTAATATTGCTCCTAGGGCCTTCCTTCTCCTCTTCTTTGCCAATAACTATCGTAATTAGAAAGCATTTTGTTTTCRGGGTCATTCTGTCCTACGTCTCTGAATTTGACTTTTGGTCAATTACAAATTAAAGGAAAACCACGAAGGGCTAAATTCCTAAAGGCGCTTTTTCTTGAGAGATGCTCTTCATGGTTTCTCTTTGGAAGGTGACTCAGGCTCCCTCAGAAAACAGGAATGGAAGATGMAAGTGTGACTGAGCACTTATCTCATGCAACCACATTTTCAAATTAGGTGCCTCAAGATAGGCTCCCTGTGTCTATAGCTAGGCACCAGTGAAAGGTGGCTTTATTTCAGGTAAGCTTAGCATCCGCTGCTGTCACTAATAGCAGTCCCAGAGAATTGGTACAGGTCACTTTTATATGGATATTTATTCCAATATATACATATGTAAGTGCATAACTTTAGATTTCAGGAGTTTGGTCATTTTATACAGTTCACCTCACATGGAGGAGGGAAAAGATCTTGCTGTTTTCTTTGAAAAGCCAGTGTGATTTGCTGCTTTTTGTAACCCAGCCTGTGATTTCCAGGCAGATTTTGATTTTCTCGGTCTTGCGAAGGGAGAAGTGTGCGGGAACTTTGCTGGTTGCCTTTCTCCCAGGGCACTCCATGTGCGAAGCCCAGGCGGAGAGGTGGGTTGCCGTCTCCTCCATCGTTGGGAAACGTTCAGCCTCCTGGCAGATGTGACTGGGTCACGTTTGTTCATTACCTTAATGCAGGCACGACTGGATCGAGTTGCATTCTGCGTAAAGCAGTTTTGCCCCATAAATATAAGCTACGTGCAAAGTTAAATGCTTTGCAGCATGAGCTTGAGCAGCTGAATAGTGTTTTAAAGCAACGTGAACACACGTATACTAGTGATCTCCTTAGTGTGGGTTCGCTAACCTAGAGACATCGTATGGGGAAGATGTGTGTTATAGCTGTCCGTGTTGCTTTTGATTTCCCTCGCTGGCCAAGCGGTTGGCCTGTGGTCCTAGCTGAGCTGTCAGCTTGCTGTGACTCTTTTCTTGCACACCTACTACTGTTGCAGGCAGGGAATCAGCACGACCTGGCCGACYTCGTGGTTTGCAGCTTGGGGGAAGAGCTATTTGTTTAGTCTTTTTTTTTCTTTTTTTTTTTTGAACGTGAGGATTTAAAGTGTGGTCCCCCTTCCTCCCTTCTTTAAAAAGCCATAGAAAAGCTCTCTTGAAAGCCACGTACGTGCAAAAGACTAGTCGCCACATTATAGAAGCCCGTTCTCTGGTAGTGGTGGCGCGTGCCTTGCGCCGTGGGGAGCTCTGCCGAAATCCCGTGGGCAAGGGTGCAGGGAAGAGCACCGCTGGGGGAGCGTCACTGCCCAGGGGTGTCCCCGCCAAATGTGCGAGTCCTCAAAACATCTGCGATTGGAAACCTGGGGCAGAGGGGGCCTCTCTCGAGGGCATGGTACCATCCCCATACGTCCGGCCTGATCCCACTGAGGCCAGCCAGCGCTCCGTGTTAGCTCCCTGGAGGCAACGTCTTCACCTTTTGTTTTCTCCTTTGCTCCAACAGGCGTTTTCCAGCCCCACTTGTAGCCTCCCCGCGCGACGCTACCTCCTGTCCCGTCCCCTCTTCCCGCTCTCCGGGGGCCAAGCAGGGCTCTGGTGCCAGCAGCTGCGTTAGAGGCTGCTGAAGAGGAAGCAGCTTAAGCTTTTCAATTAAAAGCAATAAACACCCCCCCCCCCTTGCCTCCCCTGGTGAATTCAAGACTTTGGAGAGTGAGTGTGGAAATACAGACTAAAAAAACCCAGAACATGGGTGGAAAACGCCCGAGAAGTGTGACGTGGCGATAGGTGCTTGCAGCTGGCGAGCAGATGAGCAAGGGCAAAGGCTGCACTGTGCCTTTCCGTAAGGATGATGGAAGTAGCGGTGCCTGGGGAGGCCCCGGGGGGGCTTGCTCTGGTTTAGCCACGGCAGCGGGCAGAGGGCAGGGAGGTCCCCCCTTTTCCCGCGGGAGCCGAGGGGGGTCGCAGGGCTTGCTAGCAAGGGGCGGGAAGCGCGTAGCAGACACATCTCCTGGAAGAGAGGTGGATGTGGGGCTCTTGGGGAGGCTACTCCCCGTCCCCGAGCGGGTCGGCGGCCCGGCTGGTCTCCCGCCTCGCTGCCGAGCCTCGGGCCCGCGCCTGGCGCCTCTCCGCGCAGGTGGGGCCTCCGACGTGAGACGCCGCCGGCTGTCAAAGTGAAAAATAGCTGCGGCGTTGTTCAGCGGTGACAGCCTGCCCTGTCTTCACCTTCGCTTAATGGGGTGTTGAAAGACAAGGCAAAAATGATTTTATGAACCTGATAAAAAGTGTGTGTGTGGGGGGGGGAAAACAACTAGCAGCGGCTGGGACAATCTGCGGCTTGCATTCCCTCTTTCTGAAAAATTACAAGGTGTACTAAAAAGTGATGGCTATGAGAGAGGGAGATTGTCTGTGGCTGCAGACTCCGGCTGCCACGTATTCTGCAATGTATTTTCTTTCTGTCCGGGAAAAAGCTGTGGATGAGCTCTGTGCCCGTGTGACAGTGGCATCCTGAATTTTCTACAGTGCCTAGGAAAGAGGGGTCCCACAGTTTGGAGATACCTAAACTAAAGTTAGCTGAAGGAGCATGAGTTTTAGAGGATAGTTATTCAGCAAATTCAGAAAATTCAGCTGCTGAATGCTTTCAGGGCATCTCAAACCAGGGGTCTGCTTTATGACAATTTTGCATCCAGCCCCCCTTTGCCTTGCTTTCCCATTCATAAATAAGACCACTAATACCCTTATCAGCAAAGGGATTTAGTGAAGATAAACAGATTTGTTTTTAATTCCTTCAGAAATCATTCCAGAAGTACAGAAAATAAACAGGAAGTATTTGGAGTCTCAGCATACAAGCAAAACTACAATTTAATTGGCACAGCGGAGATTCAGAGGGACATATCACAGATTACAAATATGGGTAGAGAAAGGACACAGCTTATTCAGGAAAACTAAGTGTTTTTTAAGGAAAAAGCAGTTAAATTCTGCAGCAAATCTCAGGAAAGGGTGTCCGTCTGAAATTCAGGAAGAAGCAAGAGGAAAACTTGTTGCATGAGCCTGGAGAAAGATAAAAGGGGAAAAGAACAGAGGCACTGTCACGTTTGGGGTTATTGTAGCCTACTCGATCAGCAGGAAGAGCTCTGGAAAGACACTGTGTAAGCAGCCGCTACGATAACCGCGTATTTGTACCGAGGAAATTCACCTACCGCATGCCGCTGCAAGCGCGGGACGCGAGGGGACCATCGCTGAAAGGATCCCGGGCTCGGCGCGTGTGGGGACGCCCAGCAGATGTGCTGCCTCTCGATGGCGGCAAGACCTGATTTCTTTCGGATCAGAAGCTGGGAAAGCTGGGATCTCGCAAAGTGGCGCACCGCTCGTGAAAAGCACGAGCCCACCCGCAAGGATTCGTCGTGGCGCTCGGTTCCCTGTCCCCCCGGGAGGAGGCGGCGGGAGCCGTCTGGGAGGGCCCCGACCAGGCTGCTTCGTATTGCAGCCGTGCCTTGGCTCGCGCAGCTTGTAAAATCCGGAGGTGACAGCCAGCTGGGAAGAGCTGCAAGCGTTTTGGAACAAAAGATTAATGACCTAAATGCTCTTGATATTGTAAAAATGAGGTCTGAAGTTATCAGTGAAGGTACAGGACAAGTTCTATACTTGGAAAATAAATCTAATGAAAAAAATGAGAGGGTGTGTTTGGAGCTAGAGCATGTGCTGCAGAAAAGGATCTGAAGATAGTGGTGGATACTGTACTGATGCCAGCAACATGATCACGTTGTTAAAAGGCAAATTGCATTCTGCGATGTATTTACCACCAGGATTTTTTTTAAAGCAACAGGAATTATTCTGTATTCTGTATCATTCTCAGTTTGGCGAAGCTTCAGTTGGAGAAATGCTTCCAGCTGGAGATCCACACTTTAAGTAATGTGTGGATGAGAGAGAGAGAGTTCAAAGACGATCAGCAGGAATGATAATTTAGAGCATGTTTTTCCCCAGAGAAAGGAAAGAATTTGGGATTGCCGAATCTGGATTTTGAAAGACTAGAGGATCTGAGGACATGGGAAATCATCTACTATGTATTAAGTTTTGTTAAAATGGTGCTAATTGACTGTCTTTCACAGCCACTGGAAATAAAATAATAAAAAACTGGAGTAACTGGGAGCGAGGTACGTGTAGGTACCATGCCAAGAAAGTAATTTCTAACTATAAAGATAGTTAAGCGTTGAAACAAGTTATCCGGAGAAAATACAGTGTTGGCGGTTCAGCAGGGCAGACTTGGACGAGCGGCTGCCAGGGACACGTCTCCCACCACAGTTTAAGGGTGGACCAGCAGATCACCTACAATCCCTTTCAGACCCACATTTCCACAATGCCATGAAAATTATGGATGTTTTTTAAATGCCTCAGGAGGAAGCCGGAGTCCCACAGCAGCATCCCCATTGGAGGACATACAGAAAATAAAGTCTGGGTTACCGCTTGGGTGGTGGGAGTAAGACAAATATTGCAGATCTGCAGCATTTGCTGGGCTATTGCCACTCGCTGGGCATGCATATAGTTACAGGCCACACCGTCACTTGTGAGGAAGAGGGCAGAATTTGCACTACTGTTTCTGGGATGCTGGGGAGTGGATTAAACCTGGAATATTAAAATGTACTTTGAAAAAATATGACTAGCTGTAAACTGTGGAGTGACTTGGATGGAAAGGTGTTTGATTCATAGAAATGGCAGCCTTACAAAGCCAAGCTTTGGAAGTATTTTAAATGTCTTAGATGTGATAAAAATACATAAATATGAAGTCACATAAAGGGAATAAAATTCTCATGGGAAATACATAGGAAAGCCGGGACTTTCAAAGCGGTTACGGGAATGCGGCACTCACTCGGGGTGGGCACGTCCAACGATGCTGACAAATTGGGAAGGGTTCGGAGAGGAGCTGCCCGTACGATCGGAGGTCAGGAAAACTCGCCTCCCTCAGAGACATTTAAAGAAGTTCAATCTATTTATTTTTAGAAAGGAAAGGTTAAGATCACAGTCCTCAAGTATCTCCAAAGGCAAATGTTTTTAGTAGTTGCTGGTTCTTTAATCTAGCAAACAAAGGCAAACAAAACCCCGTGGATCGAGGCTAAAGCTAGACAAATTCAGTCCAAAAGGCCGTCATTTTTTAAGCGTGGGTGGCGTTACGTTTTATTGTGGAGCGATTTGGCAGGGGCAGGGGCAGGGGCAGAGCCTTTCTGCCAAGGCTTTGGCTAAAAGACAAGTTGTGGCTTGCTGCAGGAGTCGCTAGCTGGTTACCTAAGGGCCGTGTCGCCCAGGAGGTCAGACGAGATGGCTAGCGTAGCCCCGTCTAGTCTGCGGATCGCAGTTTTATGTCACACGTGCTGTTACTTGGATTAAAGTGAGGGGAGGGAGTCAGGCGACCTGGCTATTGACTCGCCAGTGAGGCTGTGGAAAGCCCTCCCTTTTCTCTCTTTGGAAGCGCGTCGGAAACTTTGTCTGCTGATTGTCACTCCTTTTGAGAGCTCTTCCCAGTTTTAAAGTATCAAAAAAAAAGTTGCTCAACCTGAGGACGCTCGGGAGAGTATCACGTTTCTAAAAAAGGCAGGACCCACAAACGCATAGGGCTGGGGTGCACTTGGCTTTTTCACACCTGGTCACCCATATTAATCTGTCCTAAGAGCAAACGGCCTAAATCTGTTTGCTGAGATGGGTGCTTTTAGCAGCTCAGGGTGTCCCCGAGAAGATCGCCCTGGGCGGGCCGTTGCTGAAGGGCCAAGATGCCTCTCCCAGGTGAAGGCAGAGAGCATGTGTGTTTGCACGGACCCGTGACTGGATGTGCACGTACGTGCGCACATACATGTTCTCTAGCCGGGAAAGACACTTCGGCTTAAAAGTTTGCAGCTTAAGAATTTGCAGCTGATGCAATTGATACTGCTTCACTCCAAGTTTCGGTGAGGCCCCCGCTCTCCACGTTGAAAGCAAGTTGATAATTTCTCTTTTGCCACTGCGGTGTTTCAAATGTAATGTTTTTCTGGTAGGTAATATTCAGCACGTCTCCTAGCGACGCTGCTTCTTTTATACATACTGGTGTCCTACTGTGGAGCTGGAGTTGGACAACAAACGGCGCCTTTTCAGTGAGAGTCTCGCTCCTGCAGGTGTTACCTGGAGCAAGCTCGGCTGCCGCGAGGAGGGCAGGATTTGGTCCTGGAGCCAAGCATCCTCTAGCAGCGGGTGCTTTACGCGTTTCCGTCTACTTAAACTCACTGATACTTTTGCTCCAGTCCAAGGGTTTCGCTACCACCCGCAGGGGCCGGGAAGAGCCACATCCGGATGCAGGGCCCCTTTGCGCCATGTGCTCTGATCCTTGAGGAGTTTGCACATCTTAACCGATCACCTTCTCACCCTCCCAATTACCCGCTCCGGCAAAATCGGTAAATGGTCAACGCCGGCGGAAACCCTGCCGTGCTCCCTGAAAGGGGAGTCCTGCGCGCAGCTGCAGCGATGGGGTTTAATGCAGCGCATTCGAGCGTTTGCTCTCCCTGGGAGGTCGCTCTCCTTTTCCCTGCTGAATTCCCAGGTGGCTTCACCCCCCCCCCCCAAAAAACCCTTCCCGCTCTTGTGCGTTGCTGCGCTCACCATTAGACCGAGGTGGCTTTCGCTGATAACGCAAAGGCCGGGGGCAGCGTATCCGCGGATAATGGGGCCGGGCTCCCCGGCGGCACGCAGCTCAGCTGGAAGCAGCTTCCCGCGGCGCCCCGATGTCAGCCGTGCTGCCCGGAGCGGGCTGCCTCCGGCCGAGCGGAGATCGAGGCAGCTGCCTGCCGTGTGATTTGTCTGCTCTGGGAGGATTTTGCACGGGTGTGTAGAAAAGCTACGGGAGGGTGATTAAAAAAAAGATGTTTCTTTTCAGCCGTTATGGGTTGTAGCAGGGGAAAGTGCAAGTACGCTATTGCATATACACCTGGAGCAGAAAGCCGGCGGGAAGGCAGGAGGCCTGGGGGACGCGGAGGATGCAGCTTTCGGTGGGTCTGGGGTGAATCGCAAAGGGCTGCTGGGGTTAACCCCGCGCTCGCTGGGGCTTTACCCAAAAGGTGATGTGGAGAGGAGTGAGACCACCGGGGCTGCGGAGGGATGCTTGGCTAGTTAACTTGCACCCTTGCCCAGACCCCCGAGATGCAGGCGCTGCCAGGCATCGTAGATTTATTGCAATTTGTTGTTTTCCAGGGCTTTTTTTCATCTTCCCCACTTAAATTTTGGGCTTTCTCTCTGCCAGTGGATTTTCAAAATATTCAAAATATTCTTGCAGCATGCCAGGCCTCATCCCAGGGGATGCGCTAAGCTGGAATTAACAATTAACATCTATTTCCGAGCCCCTGAGAAAAGTGTTGACACTCTTCCGGCTGTTAGGCAACAAACAATGGGAGCTGCTCTGCCGCTGTTTACCTCCCGCGCGCTAATTGGGCTCGTACGTGTGTCTCCGTGGGTCCGCACCCCTGCCGCGGACCTGCTCGGGGAAGGCCTGGGAAAGGAAGCAAGGGCTGAGCTAGCCAGCTGTGCCGCTCTGTCAGAAGACACGGGAATAAAGTTAGCAACGCAGATTAAAAAAAAAACAAAACACCCCCCCCCCAACACACAAAATTTGGTCTGCAGACCTGCTTGCCTGGTTTCTGTGAGCAAACCTATTTTGAGCACACGTTCCTGTTCCTCGTTTCCTCTGCCACGGACTGGATGCTGGTGCTCTTCCACTTGACTCTTGCCATTGCTGCGACACATGTGTAAACCCTTGCTGTTACTACTATGTATATCTTGTGTGGGTCGACACCTGGGCTTTCAAAGGCACAGCGTACTTGCTGTTCATCTGCCTGTAGTCGAAACGGCGGCAATTCCCTTACTGTGAAAAACAAAAGAAAAACTACGCCACAGAACGGGAGGGTTTTTTGCACTTTTCGTAGGAGTTTGGCTCAGATTTTGGCCGAGAGCAGCGAGGCGGGGAAAGATGCTCTGTTTCTTTCTTTTGCCCTCAAAGTGAGGGTCGGGGACCTCTTCAGACACGTCCCATCAGTGTCTTTAAAAGGTGAAGGCTAAGTCCAGCATGTCCTCTGCGGCTGGAGTCCTGAGAAATGGCGGCCCGGGATTGACTTTTGGGGCTTCTTTTGCTCCTAAAGGGAGGAAAAAATTGCGCCATCTTTCACTGCTCTGAAACGCTTCTGCCTGCTGTGACTCCAACCCCACTTTCTCTTGCAGGTCTCAGCCTGGGTCTGCAGGAGCTGCCTTCCGTATAAAGCCCCAGCGCGGAAATATGCAGAGGAAAGCCTTTTCCGGCCGCTCCACAAGAGGGGGAATTGGGGAAGGGATTTCCCCGCGGAGAAGCGGCAGCGCGCTCCCGGTACGCACCGAGCTGACGCTTCCCTTTTCTCGCTTTTCTTGCGCTGCCTCCCGCTGCAGCGGCCGCCGGCGCCGTGTCCTGAGGCCAGCCGGCACCGAGTTTCTGCCCCACGGCTAACCAGGAGCCTTTTCTCGCCTTTTGATGCTTTTGGCTGTATTTAGATGGCACCATCGTGCTGCAGGGTAGGAAATCGCTTAGAAAATGCCCACGCCGCCGAATGCGCAGTTGAGGGCTTTTTTTGTTGTTGTTTCCTTGGCAGGTTTATTTAATGTTAAGGTGGCGAAAATATTTATTTATGGAAAGCAGTTGTTGGGTGGTCGGTAAAATCGCTGGCGCTTCCTTCCAGTTTTAAGCGGAAAGTGTGGCTCTCTGCATATCAAAGGCAACACAAATCATCACAAACGATTGCTAAGTCATTAGCAAAGACGGCGAATGCCGGTCGTCCTAATATTGAGCCTTCTGGTGCTCTCCCTGGAATTGCCTGGCTTCGTTGCATCCTGCTGCATTTACAGTCTGCTTTCTGCTATCGGCAGATAGGCTGACAGCCATTTAAACTCTCGTTTAGGAAAAGGCGAGCGCGCTAGGGTTTGGGTGAATTTATGCTATTTCATTTCTCGCTCCGCCAGGATCGCCGTGGTTTACGCAGGGCGGAGGGGAGGAGGGCTTGTGGCTGCGCGGAGCCGAGCGCCGGCGTGGTTTTAGGGGGGGCTCGTGCGGAGGGCGGCCCGGGAGGGGGGGTGGTGCCGGGAAGACGCCCGGTGAAGAGACCAAGGCAGACGTAGCACCCCATGGGAAACCCAGGGAGCATTTCAATAACAGGGACTGGACATGGCGAGAAGGAAGCCAAGACCAAGAGTTTAATGGGAAGTTGTTGAAAGGGCATCTCCTTCCAAGATTTTTCTTCCGTCTCAGGTTTTTCCTCCCTGTTTTGCTTGGCTTGCTTGTTCCCCCCCTCCCCGACACCCACTCTTGCACGCAACCCGAGTTGCCCCAGCAGAGCAGGCCCCTTTGCTGGCGTTATCTGCTCTAGTAATCACTTAACAGACGGGAAAATAGGGATGGTGGACACGTGCTTTTCTCTGTGAGCTACGAACGAGCTGGCTGGAAGATGATTTTCTCCCCTGCCCTGTGAAAAAGAGCCATAATCCCTCTTCCGCTTGTCACAGAATGTCCTTATTTCCATAGAGAATGAAAATACAAATTTTCAGAAATACATTTTCCACTTCAAATTCAGAAAGCCCATATTTTTGTCATACAATACCTGGGGCGGTATGTTTTTACTGGCTTCCTTTAGGAGGCGTGAATTGTTGTCATTCTTATCCCAGACAAAATTCGGTGCTACTCGTATAAAAACAATTCCCTCGTATAAATGCCTTCCATGATTTATGCACCAGGCTACTCCTTTTGTGACTTGGAAATACGCTTTCCAAATGCTCTTCCTCAGTACGGCCACAAAACTCCTGCAGGTGAAGTTCCTTCGTCCCCATTCTGCGAAGAGAAGAGCGCGAGGAGATTTGTTCTTGCACCTTGAGAAAGATGAGTCGAGGTGGCATGAGGCACTACAGCAGGTCTCCCCTCTCCGCAGGGGAGACCCCCTTGTCTTCACGCAGGTCCAACTACGTTGCCTTTGTCCGCAGCCCGAACTGGAGCAAGACACAGGTGTCCCTCAGCGAGGAGACCTGTGCCGCTAAGTCAAAACGGGACGGCCGCTGTCGTCGCTGGCGGCGGGTGCCTTGTGGAGCTGGGGGTGGGACGGGATAACATCTAGGGGCACAGTCCTCTTCCTGGAAGCTTTAAGGATTTAAGAAAAAACAAAAAAAAAGTCAACGCAGTTATTTCCCCCCCCTCCTGGCGTCTGAGCAGCCTCTCCTATTGCTGCTAGGCTTTGCAACTGCCTCTGCCCTTTGAGTTCCTGTTTTCGCTATTTGCCAGCGCACGAACAGAAATCCTGTGGCTTGAAGGCAGCGCCGGGGAGCAAAACGGACACGCCGTCTCCGCCTCTACCTGGCCGCCTCCGCCGCAGCGGGAGAGCCGCGCGTGGGCTCACGGCTCGCCGCGCGGTGGCCGAGGCTGCCGACGAGCCTTATCTCCTGTGGCCAGAGCGCAGCTCCTGACTGGGAGAGAGCCAAGGTGACGTCCCGTCACGCGAACAAGGACGTGGAAATAGGGCCGCTCCGCAGTTCACAGGGGAGATGCATCAACACCAGATGGCCCGTAGGCTGACAACAGGAAAAATATGACTCGGGGCGTAGAAAGTGGGAATTTGCGATGTCGGACTGAAACGAGCTGCCTGCCAGGTTTCACTGTTTAGTTAGTGTCTCTCGTCTTTGGATAAACACAGGACACTTGGTGCAAGGCTTAGTGCTCTGGCACATGACCTGGCCCATAAGCCTAGCTGCTGCTGATGTCTAGGAAGAAATGCTAGCTGTTTTTAGGACAGCTGTTATTTGCAATGGAGAGAGGGGAAACTGGAAAGGAAAAGGAAAAGCTGCAGAAATTGCATGGCTTTCCTTCAGGAAAGTAGCAAAGGACAACAACATCCTGAAAAGAGGGAGCGAAACTGCCTTGGCTGTCGGAGCCGGGGCGTCCCGGCGCCAGCCGGCGAAGGTGCGGGCACAGGGCCGCAGCCGAGGTGGCCACCGTCAGCGAGGGGCGTCCAGCAAATCCCGGCGAGCCCTGCGGCCCATGCCTCCTCCTCGCTCCAACCCTTGTGTCAGACCAGGTGTCGGGGGAGAAGATGGTTTAAACCATCGGAGGGGAATGGCTGGGCGCTCTGGGCCTTAGCAATGGGAATCCTTCATTATCTGTGGAGAACCTGAAGGGAGCCCAAGCAAGAGTGATACGTATATATTTATATATGTATACGTACATGTGTATGTGCATGTTTTTAGCTGGAACAATTAGTTTGGGGATTTGTCATCTGGAGCGCCCTTAACTGCCCTCAAGTCTCAACACTTTCCCTTTTCCCACTCTTTTGAATTCCTCTCCCTTCCCTGCTACGGACCAGATCGAAATGGCTCATCCTGCCTTCTCCCTCTTCCTTTGAATCGCCTTTTGCTTTTGCTGGGGGAAAAGAAATTCCTGTAGTGTCGTCATTGCCACAGCTGAAATCTCCGGCTGGGCTGCCAGGTGCAGGAGGTTTCAGAGGCACTCCTCGTCCTAGAGGCAAATCTTATTCTTTGCAACATCTCTTTGGGGAAAAAACAATTTCCAACACAAAAAGGGACCTGCCTCTGAAAAAGAAAGAGTTTTTACCTTTGTGCTGGCTCAGCTCCAAGGAGCCAGAGACCTCTGCATTAGCTGCAGGATGGCTTGACAAATAGCAGTTGATGTGATGAATTGCTCGAGCAGAAATAGGGCACTGGAGGGCGGCTGGACACACCGGCAGAGGATGGATCAGACGCTCCCGTTGAAGCCTGTGGCAAAGGGGAGCCACCAGGGAAGATTTAGCGGCAGCGCAGGACCTGGAGGGAGGCATGAGCTGGGAAAGCGAGGCGGTGCGGGGACCTCGGTGACGACTGGGCATATTTTTCAATGTGGTATATGCATGATGATATATGCAGACACAAATATATGTATATTTATATACATAAACACACACATATATATACACACACACACATGCTCTGTTCCTAGACTGAGTGCCTTTACTGAACCCAGGCCCGAGGGGATGCAGCCCCGGCAGCAAACTGGCTCTAGGCTCGCCGTGTCCGTCCGCGCTCCGGCGCAGTGGCCGCTTGCGGGGAGCAGCGAAGCTGACTCAGTGTCGGTGGGTGCCCGCCCTGCCTGGGGCTTTCTAAGGCTGTCACCTGCAGGGTTAGTGAGTTCAAAATAGGACGGCCGCCCCGCCGTGACCTGGGCAGGAGTCACCAGGCACACCTGAAAAAATAACGGCGCGTGCAGGCTGCTTCTGAATCAGCGATACAGAGATGAAGCGGTCCGCGTTTCCAGCCGGCCTCGCGTGCCGCCCCGTCGCCTCCCTCGAGACCTTCTGCGTAATCTTCCTCCGCTGGCCGGGGCTGGGCTGTAGCGATAACCGTTGGCACCGACGCCGTTTCTCATTGCTCGCTGCTGTCACTTCTCTGAATTGGAGCAGGTGGCAGATGATTCATCTCTAGAATCATTATGATTTTCATCTGCAGACTCAGGTTAGATTTTTTTTTTTTTTTTTTTAATCTCCAGATGATTCATCTGCTTATGCTGGTACTTCAAAAGCTTCAGTCCCAAGGGCATTGTCTTCTGTGGGCCGTCTTCGAGGCAGCCCCGGCGGAGCTGGTCGCCTCTCCTCTGCTGAGGCACACGGGCTTGGGTTTTGTACCGTCTGCTTTCTGCTTTCTTGTTTAGGTAAGGCTGGCTGTCTAGCTGAAGCCGTGGCTCTGCAGGCACCCCACCACTTGCACGGCTCTCCGTAGCGCGGGCGTAGGCTGGGGCAGGACGTGGGACGGGGCGGACGGCCACGCGGCTCCCGCTGGGTGCTGCGGCGGGGGCCGGCGGAGGCGGCTGACTTGCTCCTGGTGGGGGCTGGCAGCCAGCGGCGGGCGCTTCCCCTTCAGCAAGGGAGGCACCGAGGTGACTCAGAAATGTTTCTCTGAATCGTCGCCTCAGGATTCCTGCGCGGAGGTGCGATTTGCACCTTTTATCTCACATAGGGCAGGTCTTACCAGAATGAGGTAATGTTTTCAAGACCATCGGGAAGCCAAGTGTTTGTGGCGATAGCCATGCTGTCTGCCTACACCCACTTTAGAAACCTCAAAGGCACCTAAAAATGCCTTGCTAATCTCTAACCCTGCAACCCCGGGTTTCAGAAGTTAGGCTCTGGCCTTCAGGAAATACAGGGCTATCGCTGCAGAGGAGTATTTTCTCTTCATTAACCTCTGCAAATGGGACAAGAAATGCTAGGGTTCAGCACATCCAGGTATTCCAGGTCACAGGTGGGCACAGAGGTCTCCAACAAGCAGCACCATGATTCATCCTCATACGCTGGCTTGTAAAACAGCTGAAGGTGACCATTGCAAGGGTGAGCTGGCTCCCTTCATAACCTTCATGAGCTTCTCCTGGAGGAATAACATGCACTCCAATATCTGAACATCACCCGTGACCTTTGGGAATGCGTTGATCTAACGCCTGTAACAAGGGCTAAGGATGGCTTTTATGTACGCTTTGTCAAAGAAGTCCCCTGAGCTAGCTGCTTGCAGTGGTTAGGAAAGATGAAAGAGGATAAATGTCTGTGGAAACTCTTGCTGCTTCTCAGCAGAGATAGCATTACCTGTCTGGATTAGTAAGGCATGGTAGGCATCAGCTAGGTGTAAAATTTCCTGCCCTCAGGAGAGCCTTAGCACCGATTTGCTGTATGGGGTCAATGCAAAGTTAGGGCACTGGAAATCTGAAAGGGAAACTCAAGAGCTGTGAGGCATGTCCATGCGGACGTGGTGTTGGGCAGTCAGCTATCAGGCTGTGACATTTTTCATCATCATCTAACCCATAATATTTTAGGATGTTGCTGGCAACGATTACTGCAACATGTTCTGGTCTCACAAAACCATTCTTCAAATGGCTTCTGAAGTGCTTGACTGAAAGTGGTGAATTTGGCTGAAAAGTCTCATCCCTTGAGAAATGTCTCCCCTGAACACCCCTGGAGCTCTGATGCCCCTTCATGGAGTGGCTCAGCACGTCCTGACGGACTAGCTAAGAGAGACTAAAGCACTCATCTAGAATAACAAAGCACATTTTAAACTTTTAAGAGCACTGAAATGAAATCCTTTCAACCATTAGTAATAAAGCTAGTTAAATATTGATTGTCTTCTATAGGCTGGCCTGTGAGGTGGTGAGAAAGAGCAGCTGGAGATAATTAGGGTTGGGGGCATGAGGACTTTGAACAGGGTTTTTCCGAGCACCAGTTGGAGACGGCAAAAGGGAAGGGCAGATGAATGTCAAAGAGTTGTGAAATAAGCTCAGAGAGTGAGAAGATTTTGAAGCTAGAGATATTTCCAAAGAAAGAGAAGAAACTGAGACTGCAGAGTAGCCTGATGAAATACGGACCGCGAGGGAGCCAGGAAGGGGAAGTTCTTGTTGTCTTAAAGGGAAGACAGGATGGAGACAGGCACGGGATGAGGAACAGAAAGAGGCTGACGGACGTGGAGGAAGGACTGAAGGCAGTATGGGTGAGAGCAGAGAGACCCGTGGGAGGTATGCAGGGTGTGGGAGAGGAAAGGTGTGGGAGGTAGAGCAAAGGGAGGTGTTAACACCCTGCCACTGAGCAAAGTGACAGAGCAGCGAGAGGAAGTTAAGCAGAAGCAGGAGCTGGGGCTGAGTCTGGTGACAAGGGGTGGGCAGGAGAGATGAGCAAAGCTGAGAGCACCGGGGATGGAGGACCAGCACCCAGCATATGGACATCATAGAAACCATTTAGATGTGTGGCTTGGACACCACCACATCCACTCACATCTGCAGCCCCTGCACGTGTTCCTGAACGTCCCTGCTTTCTCCCTGCCCTGACCATCGTGCTCATGTTTGGGTTTTGCGATAGCTCCAGCTGTTGGGCTTTGCCGCCAAGTGCGTGTCTTTTGTATTTGTGTGTGACCGTGCATGCTGTCCATGCAGGCATAGCAGAGAGAGAGCGCAGAGGAGGTGACCAGGAGGCGGAGATGAGGGCGAGACGGGAGGGAAGGGCTGGAGAAGGTTTTTCCCTCTGGGGAAACAGCTGGGATGGAAAATAGGCATCTGTTTTTGAAAGGAGGAAGATCAGGTAGCACCATCCCGGCTGTAAGCTGTCTGCTGCCTTTTTGATACTTCAGATTTTGACTTTATATTTTATCACACGGTGTATCCCTGCGCAGGGATTCAGGTGTAGCCCTGGGCTGGATGTTGCAATATTTGGCTAAAGCTGTTAACGTGGTGCTCTTTTCTCATTGACCAATGTGCCGTGACTGAACGTAGTCCGTCTAAAATGAGCAGAGGGCAAACGAGGAGCAGTACGTGGGGCAGCAGGTCCAAGTCCTGCCGAAAGCCCTGGCTTTGGTGCTGCGAGGCCTGCAGCTGTGCGCTTAGCTTTAGGCATGTGAGTCACCTTCTTGCTCCCAAGTCATCGCAAGCCATAGTCAGGCCGAACACCAAACCGTCCCACGTGGGGGCAGGACTCCTGGATTTCATCTGACTTCCACTTTTCCCTTAGCTCATCTTTTCTGCTGTTTTCTTCAGGCCTTTTAATTAGGGGGGAAAAAATTATTACATTTTAGTCAATGGCTTAAATGCCTTAAAAAATAGTAACAGTTTCTTACTCAAAGTACTTTCTTTGGTAGATGTGAATCGTGTCCTTTCTGTGGATAATTCTCCGCTGCTTGTGGATGCCCCTTTTTCCCCTCTGAAAATAAGAGTGCTGTAAAGAGCCTGCCTTTCTAATTGAATATGTGTGTAGACTGTGAAGGTGCAATCTAATACAATTAATGCTAATTAATTATTACATGGTCAAATGAGCAAGAAATGCACATGCAAAATCAAAAAAATTAATTATAGGAAAATGGGATAGTCAGTTGTGTGTTCAGATACGTATTTATCTGAGCAAGCATGTACTCAGCATTTTAAAATAGGGTTACTTAAGATTAAAAAAAAAAGAAAAAGTTGTGAGAAGAAAACATTTCCTAAAATACTCCCTCCTGCATATTAAAAAAAAAAAACAAGCTAGCAAAAATAGACAAAGTTAAGAAAGAGAGGCCGGTTTCAGTATCACTCACCTTCTAAAGAGAAAACATTGACATTATGCAGCGTGCTGCACTGTTGCCACGCTAACATGCCCCGATTGTGAATTTAGTCATTCCCTCACTATCGAATAAGCAGAACGGGCCAAACGTTGCTCACTTGACTCTGAGTGGGCGGCGTTTCGTTTTGCAGGCAATCCCACTGCCACTAGAGAGAGTGGGGAGAGGCGGCGAGCGGATGGGTGACCGAAACCGGCGGGGCAGGCGAGCGTGCAGGCGACGACTGGTGTGATGAAGTTTGGCCGAGCCCGGGCTCGGGTAGCTGCAGCAGCTGCGTGCAGCCAGCTTCTAGACAAGCATCAAAGTACCTGCATGCAGAGCAGCCCGAAAGTACCTGTATGGAGCAGCTCCTCCGGCTGCTCCGCGCTGGCTGCCGCCTCTGCCGGCCGCCCTTCTTCTTCCTCGCTGCTCGGGAGCGGGGAGTATTTCCCCCCCGAGGTTTTGTTCGGCTCTCCGGCCCGACCCGTCTGCGCCTCTGGGTATGGAAAAAATGACGGGAGACCTCCGACAGCCGGAGCTCACGAGCAGCTGCTGGCCGGAGAGCACTCGCTTGCGGCTTTCAGGCAGAAAAGGCCTCTCACGGCTGGGTCTCGTCGAGGGTATCGTGCTTCGGAGGCRCCGCCGTGGGTTACGGGCGGGATAGGTGGCCTTCCCCCATGGCAGAAGGGGACACGTGTCTGCCTGGGCAGCCCCAGAGGAGGGGCAGAGCACAGAGTCACAGGAGAAGCAGCGCCTATGAGAGAGGTTAAAAGTATATAGCATTATAGCCAACGTTTCCCACTCTCTCTCTTCCCCCTCCCATCCAAAATTCTGATTTTAGATGTTTTAATGAAAAATCAAGTTTTCAAAATGTTTTCAAAAATAATTCCTTAGTGGAAAATCTATTTTTGTCCTAAAAATCAGTTCTGATTGATTGAAAATTTTTACTAATCCTAGTGTGAAGACTTGCAGTGCCAAACTGTGTTTATGCACTTACACCTTTCCTCTGAAAAATAAGTGGGAGGAGAGTGGACAGAGCTTTGGACCTTCCTCCAAGGAAGACGATGATAACATGCTGCTGGTACACATTGGTGCAGAATTTCTATCACCTCTGGGGGAAAAAGGAAAAAAAAAGGAGGAGCTAGTCTTTGGAAAGGGGTAATCATCCAAATGTTTCCTGGCATCCGCTCTTGCACAGAGGGCTGTAAAACTAACGCTGCATTGCACCTGAAGGCATAATCGAGTCCTCAGAAATATGGAGCAGCAAAATTTGTGTCTCTGAAAGGAAACAGCACTGCTGATTTGGGATTCATTGAATGTTTTATCCAGCCACAGGCATCAGGTCAACCTCCAGGAAGTGGGTGGATGAAAGGGTGAGGAGCAGTGTGTGATTTGTATTAAATTAGAAATAATTGGTTAAGCCAACACCAGTTCCAAAGAGTCAGCAGAGCATTTCCAGTAATTGATTTTTTGGGAGTCTTGCCTGGTGCTTTTTTTTCTTTTCTTTTTTTTTTATGAATCTATCCCCTGATGATTAACTAAGTAATTCCTCTAGCAATTACATACTCCCTGAAATGACAGTTTCCTAGCTTAGAATTTACTAGGAGCAGCTCTAACTCACATACTTGTGGAGTTTACTTTTCTGGACCAGGTCCACCCTGTCTCTCCAGACATGCCCCAGCCCTGCCAGCTCCTACTGCCCACAGCTCCTGCCCTCCACCCTGACGCACACACTCGATCCTCCGCGCCACCCATTTTAACGAGAGACCCTCATCTCAGCTTTTCTCTGGAGAAAACTACAAACTTGAGAGCGTATTACGGAGACAAGTCCTTATGGCCACTGGCCAATGGCAAATGATTACAAACTAGCAGGGGCACCTGCTTCCTTTAGCTTCTTATAAACCGGATAATTATCCTTTTGCTTTGATGCTACATCGTCAGTGCAGTGTTGGCTTGTCAAGTTGGCAGGACCCCATGTGGTCTTAGCAACAGGAAGTTTCTTCTGTGAATGCTTAAAACGTTAATAATTATTTATTGAATAGGTAGGATGAGAGCCAGGACATAGCAGAAATGCAAGGAGTTTCCCAGGAGACCTTCCAAACCCTCTGAGATATTAGCAAGTCCTGCTGTAAAGTTATTAAAAGAAAAAAACAAAAAAACCTTCTCTAAAGAGCTTGTGGCTATTTTTCTTGTTCTCTTTCTCTCCCTCATTTACCTGGCCAAATCACTTCAATCTGCCTTTATTTAGTAAAGTTAAGGAAACCATTTTCTTTTATAAACTGAATCCTTCCTGATCTTGGTGGAACTGATAGAAGAGCAGAATACAAATCACAGCACCAAATTTATTCCCAACAAAGGGAGCTGTTGCTGCTAGTCCTGAGACAAACAGATAAGTCCAGTAATTATAGATAAGTGCTTTTGTTTGATCTGTATAACAATTTCTGCATTTTCAGGTAATTTCCCTTAGGTGTTCACACGCAGGTGGGAAGAAGTTCTCATACAGGCTGTATTTTAATTTATTTTCAATTGACTTCTTGATAAGCAAACAAACAGCTTTCCTTTTTTTTCATTTTTAAAACCAAACTTTTTTCCTGAGACTTTGTATGAGCTGAAGTTATGATTAGTTTTTAATTTTATGCTTTCTGATTCTCCCCTTCCCCCTAAGTAAAACAGCAATAAAATATGCTGTTACTTCATTCTTAATTTTCTCCAGCAAAAATGATTCAAAATGCCCTAACATCTTGCAAGCCTTTATTACAAGATAGGGGCCAAAAACCCATGTTGAGATTTGTCCTAACTGTGTTAGACTCTACACAAACTTCTCTTCTTAAGAGAGCCATTGCCAGTAGTGTGAATAACTCAAAACTTTCATTTTCCCAGCCTTCCTGCTTACACTTCAAATTCCTATGAAATACCAAAGGGACGGTCTCCAGAGGTACTAGCAGAGATACAAGCGCCTTGCTGGATCCCATACGCCCCCCACGTGCTCTCCTTAATGAGCTAACATGCAACCGGGATTTTAAGGCTGCCAGCAGAAACTTTCTCATGGCCAGGATTTTCAGAAGTGGATGCAGACTAAAGCCAGCTCTATAACTCAGCAGTGAAGTCAACAGCTTGTTTGCCCAGTTGCAGCTCCCTGAAACAAAGTCAAAATCATGGAGCAGGTTGATAAGCTAATGGTATGGCCCATGGAGTCATTTAGAAAATGCTCTTTCTGGCAGAAATCTCCCCACCGCATTTGTGTTTCTAGGTGATTGTGAGACATTTCCAGAGGTTCCTGCTAGGGAGGGATATATTTTTTAATGCGCAAAGTGAGCACAATAGAAGTCTGCTTGACAACGTGACTGGAAATTGTTATTTTAACGTTGAGAGAGCAGCTATTCAAGAATGCCTAAAGCAAAACAGGTATGTCGAGCTTTGCGTCTTGCTCTTCCTCCACTCTTTCTGGCTCCTGGATTGTTAGTCTTGCTCCAGAATAGCAGCCTTCATCGGTTGTACCTTCAGCCTCACTTTGGTCATGAGGGTAACCCCAAAAAGGGGGGGCTCAGTCTGGCTGAAGATGAGGGTAGCTGGGTGGGGTTTTTTACTTTTTTGGGGGTGATGATGCCAGGGAAGGGAGGACGGAATGACAGTGCAGAGAGGCAGAGTGAGAGAGCATGGCCCCAGAAATCTGCTTGCTTGGAGCAGTCCTTGGTGGCCTTGTGATAGCTGTCCCTTCACAAGTGAATAGTGATGATTAATAATGGTTATAACGATTAATAGTCTTGTGGGTGAAGGAAACCTCAGACTTGGCAGTGCTGTGACTGAAGGGCACGTGAGGATTGTCTGCAGCGCTGTTTCTTGCAGTGAGGTGTTGAGGATGTCTCAGCCTGAGGAGCACTAGAGTTTCTTAAGTCTCAGCTGTGTTCAGGTTACTGCTACCACCTTCATGAAAAAGCTGGTATTGAACTGGCTGAAGGAAGGTCAGTGTAAGATAAATTTACTCTGTATGTATTTGTAGCTCTCCTGGTGGAACTGTCAAGGTCTAGCCAAGAGTGGGGCGGGAGGTTGATGGAGGATAGTCTGTGTAGTGTGCCAAGAGTAAGTGCATAGCATAGTCAAGTTTCAGGACTCCCAGCTGCTGGACCCATCTCTCCCGCAGCAGAACTAGCTGGACCTCCTTGGCCAAGAGCGCTGCTGTTTTGTGACTCTGGCACCAGGTCCACCTTGGAGGGCTACACTGAGTACTTCAGTGGGGTCTGCAGGAGGTGAGTCTCACCTCGTGTCTCTAGCTAACTAAAAAGTCAAAACTTGGTGCGCGAATGCATCCAATATTTCATTCCTCCGAACAAAAAACACACTAAATTAAAGGATCCAGCAGTGGTATCACTGAGGACCCCAAAATTCATCTGGTGAGTACCATGTAGATTGAGCTGAACCCATGAGTTTTTGCCATGAGTTTGTGAGGTCTTGGCCCAGAAGATTCTTAGGATCCTATTCTTAGGCAATGTAGTTATTAATAAATTAAAGGGGATTGGGGTGAAGACTTGAGCACTGATCCACGATTGCCCATAGTGTTGAACCTGTAGCACACTTCTGAGTGCAATTCTGGTCTGTGCCAACTTGTGCTCCTGGAGTCAGTGCCTGGGCCCGGTGTGTCCCAGAGGAGGAAGCAGCCGTCCTGTCTTGGTGGAAGGAGAGCTCGGTTCGTGTGCACATGAGCCCATGCCCTGCGCTGTGACCTGTTTTCTTTAGTAGCATGGCTGTCGTCTCAATGTCTCCTAGAGAACGAGGTGTAGTAGAAACCTCAAACCCAAGCATGATAATTTCACTCTGTGTCATTATTGACACTGATCTTTCACTGATGGTTTTGGCTGTCTCTGGGTGTATCTAACCCAGTTTGGCTACTTTCCATTAGACTTCCCTTGGCTTTTCCTTTCCTGGACAGTTTCTGGGACCAGACAAATGGAGGATGACATGTCTTCTATTTAGGACCAAAGAATAGCGAGTAGAATAATGTTTGACAGCCTAATTGTGTCTGGCAGTGAAGGAGCACTGGTGTTTAATTGTGGGCCATGTTAGTGTCAGCTAGGTGTAGAGAGAATGAGTGTCTAATAAGTATTTGACACAGTTCATTATCAGTCATGGTAGATTAAATAACAAGACATACATTAACTCATTTAATAATTAGCTACTATCATATCAACTTGATAAAAGAGTACTATTAAGTAAGTCTGACATTGCATTAATACAGTCTTTAATTTTTAACATGGAAGATTAAGATAAAGCAACTGCCAAGGATTGTACTGTAACACCTTTTCCAGCTATCTTGGGGTAAACATCTTTTTGTCAGAGTTAAAACTCCCTGGGAGTACTTAACTCCCATGCTTGGTATTTCTCTGAAAGCTTGAGTATTTGCATTAATTGCTCGCTTACCTTGCGTTCCTTTGGGAAAAAATAAACTAGACATGGACATCTGACATGTCGGAGCCTACCTGAGAACAGAAAACGTGAGGATGTGGTGCAACCATGCAGAGCAAACACGACCGTGCGTGGGGGAGCACTAAGAAGAAGGATGGTCAGAAGATCTGCGCTCAGCCTGTCGGTCTGTCGCAGGCTTCCTTTGTGGTGGTGGAGCTCTTACTTCACCTCCTCTTGTGTCAACTGCTTATCTGCGTAAAATAGCAATATTAATCTTTCTTTTTCATTCATTCATTTTGTATTTTTTTGTTCGCTATGTCACTGGTAGAGTTGTGGCGCTAAAGACCGTACGACCTATAAGGTTAACCAAATTTTGAATGCATTAATGCCATTCTGGGTAGTAAGGTGCTGAAAGCGTAGCAACTGCTTTGTTGGCTGGTTCACGCCGCATCACCATTGACGATGTAGAAAGTGCTGCTTTAAGCCAATGCGGTAATAAAAGTTGTGTGTGGTTTGTGAGTAGCTTTGGTTGGTTACATCTATCAGGTATCCTCTTCATAGGGAAATGCCAGTAGGAGGTGGGATGAGAAATAATCGCTTCAGCTATAATCATTATGCATACACTGGTTATAAGTACCTTCTTTCTTCTTTGATTTTGCTTATTCGTTCTTGCTGACAGGCCGTACTCTAGCAGTTTAGGTAGCGTATCCCTTCCAGCAGCACCGTCGTTCCCTTGCCTGCCCTTCTGGTCTTTCAAACGTGAGCTAGAAAAGCTACCGGCGGAAATCGAAGCAGCTGGTATACACAGGCGTCAGAGTGGTCGTGCTGTGACCAAGGCACGTGGTGGGCGCCCAGGGGAGAGCAGGGCTACGATGGGGCCTCCCAGCCTTCCCGGCTGGTGGCTCTCCAACGTCCTGGGTGAAGGCAGTGTCTCTGCATTTAACGGTGCTCCGTGGGTTTCGCTGCTATGAATTAGCCCGCTCCTCTTTTGAACCTTTGCAAACTTTCAGCATCCACAGTGCGGTCCCCAGTTTAGCCAGCCACTGCGCAAATAAATATCTTTCTCATTTTCAACTAGCTGACTGCGAGCTGCTTATGGTTCCCTCTTAGTTCTTGTGTTCAAAGGACAGGGAGCAATCCTTACCCATTTATGTGTACCAGCTCATTGCCTTTGCTATGCACCTGGGCAAGCTGGTGCATGTTGGTGCATTTTTTGTTTTTTGTGTTTTGTTTGGTTAAGATTTAGCACAGCAAGTTTAATATTAGAAGCTAGATTTAAGTTTCTTCTGGAAAGAATTTTTAGGAGACGAGTATCTGGTCTGTAAATAGGTATTAATTAACTTTATTATTAATTTCTGTTATTTATTTTTGTGCTGACATGAAAGATTAAGCGGCCATGCTGTAGAGGAATTGCTGAGGTCTTTATGAAAGGAGCTTAAACATTTTTATATCTGTACATTCCTTGCTAGATATTGCAATAATGCCAATGCCAAATATTAAAAAAAAAGATGGTAGGTTCAGAAAAGCACAGGTTAGATTAAAATCATAAGAATAAAAGGAATATTTTTATTTTAGTTCTTATTTACCTCCTGTTTTTTGAGACTAGTGGTTATGCTTGCAAGGGTTTTTCCTACACCCATATGCTGCACCAGCATTTTTTTTATTACAATGAAAAGCAGATTCCTGTGCTATTGCTTGACTTAAGGGTCAAGGCTTTAAGAAAAGCAAATAAGACAAAATACTTGATAAAATCATGGAAGCTGGCAAGCTACTGTGGCAGTTTAAAGCAGCCATTTCTAGTGAAACAAGTTGACTAGACTGTTGGAGGAGGGAACAGGTAGATTTATTCTGAAAATCACATTAGCAGTGTTCATGCAGGAAAATGAGCTCTTGATGGGAGGTGCTAATTGTTATTAATTAAACAACTTACAGATTATATGATTAGTATTGACCCACAATATTAAAACAGTAAATTACTTATAGAGTGGGCAAGATGGGAAATAAACTAAGTTAATAAATCAAAATTAATGGATGTCTGGAACAATTACAGTCATTAGTGGAACGACAGTCGCTTTAAATATGTAAAGGGAAGTCTGTAAAGCTAATAATGTTAGTGTACAACAGGATTTGTTGGGATAAAAGGAGATCCTGACTACCCCCGAATCCACACTGGGTATTGAATGGGGGCCCTTGAGTGGGGGCACACTTGCAAACACGAGCGGCGTTTCTTTTCTATTATTTTCTTAAGGCTTCTCCGACAAATTGCTTCCAAACCGTGTGCAATATGCACATTGCCACCAAAACCAGAGAAATTAATGACTCTAAATACGTCTCAGGATCAGGCCTTTGATGTGTTGTTCTCCTGGAGAGTTATGAAAAATAGGCAGTCCTTAATTTAATAAATCCAAACCTTGCTCTGAGCTCATAAGGGCCTGGTAAAGTGTCCAATACTCAGGGAATCGCTGAGGGTTTGGAAGAAAATGTGCTTTTCCAGCATCCGCTGGAGCCGCTCCAGGGTGCTGCTGGGACCCCGAGCCGCCAGGACCGGCACGGCTGCTTTGCTCCTGCTTGGAGTCGGCTCCCTAAAGCTGCCCTTCCTCCACCTCTGTGCAAAGCCACTGTACCGCGCGTGTTTTGGTGTCTAGAGACATTTGGGCAGTTCCTAGCGTCCCCTGTGCAAAACAGGCATTTATATCGGCCGGCTGGTTGCTGCACGTGCCCCCTTTTCAAAGCGCAGGCGTAGCTGCTCTGTGCGTCGAAAGCCGTGCACGGCACCGCAGGCGCCCCGGCCCTTTGCACCGCAGGATGAAATCGAAGGGGAAGAGCCCCACTAAATCCGGCGGCAAAACCTCCCCTGGCTTTTGGTGGGACTAAACACTTGGTCTCCAACCGGGAAACCTCTGGGGTCCGGAGGAGGTTTCCAGCAGGAAGTTTGCACTTGCGCCATGAGATACTTCCCCTGCTGAAGACATAGGAGCTTGTATCGAGGAAGCCGATCCTCTCGACCTTTCACGTGAAGCTTGGGCTCTGGTCATCCCCGGAAACCCCGGCCCCCGGCTTCTTAATTCGGAGACACGCACGGACCCTTAAACAGGGCGATTTGTCAGGGCGCAGAGAAACACAAACACGCTCTGAGTTTAAGGCAGAGCAACGCAGGCAATATGTTATGCATCTGATCCCCCTTATTCATGTCACACCATATTGCTAGCTTATGTGAAAACGCAGTGAAGCGTTAACACACAATAAGCAGGAAACCGAAGATCTCCAGCCATTTTGTATCCAGGAGCAAAGTTGTATTCTGTTACGGAGGCAGATTTAATCAACAGGAACCAGTGCTGGAGGGCAGTAACAGATAAGCAAAGAAATTAATCCCAGAGTCACTGTAATTAAAAACATCTGGGTGATGTCAGCCTGCCTAAAAGGTCATTTTCATGAAGAGGTGGTGAGCGCTCCTAAAATCCTCTTACTAATTGGCAGCATCGAGCCTTTACATTACATGCCTCCCTTTTTCTCTGTGTGTGTGTGTTTGGTGATATTTATGCGCTTGAATGTTCCCCCAAACACAGCTTTTCTCCTTTTTTTAATGTTGGAAAAGCAACGCCACTTAGGAATTTACGAGGACAAATCGGTGGCCAGACACTACAGCAGATGGAAGAATTTAACAAATTCCTATATACGTTGGACAGACTTACGGCAGATGCATCTTAACCCTCCGATTTGAGCCAAGTCTTTGTTTGTACACAGAGAAATGTTCTTTTTTATGAGTTTTTTTTTAACCAGCTCGGCAGGAGCAACGCTGCTCTCTCTCATATCCTGCTCTGGTGCAGCAGAGTCAGCTCTGGTGAGGGCAGTTTGGGCAGAAAATGGGTAAAGTTTTAACTTCCCTTCTTGGGACGTACACGCAGACTTTAAAAATCCTGATCCCTCAACCAGAGAAGGTGCCCTTAGCGCCATGAGAAAAGGCTGCGGTTAAGCTATTAAAGAAGGTGGAGGCAAATAGACTATCTTGGGGTCGGCACTTGGGGCAGCAGGGAGTTTTGCAGAGAGATACGGGGATGGTTGAGCCGGGCGCGGGCCCGTGCGGAGCGAGGCAGAGCTGGTGCGGACGGGAACGGGCGCCGCTCCGCTGCCCTCCGCGGCAGCAAAGATAATAAAAAATAAAGAATATTGCCCCGTCCCCGGCTCGCTCCCGCGCGCAGAGTCCCCGTCTGCATCCGGAGGGGGCGCTGCGCTTCCAGGGACCCTCCGCTTCGGCATGCACAGAAATCGGCCAGAACGTGAAAACGCGCAGGGCTTTTTCCCTTTCGAAAGGTCAGTAAGGCTTTTTCATGAGGACCAGCTAATGCCCTTAATGGCTGAAAGGGTTTTTTTTTATTTTTTATTGCTGTAAGTTTAATTGCTGGCCAACTGCGATTTTTATCGTTTGTAGGTTCAGTGACTTACGTTGCCCCTGTCAATAGCTGAACTTAACCGCATATTGGCTTGTTTTACAGTCTGAGTGAGAGTCGTCCTCATTAATGTTAATTTGAAGCTGTCAAATAAAAAAGAGCTCAGGTCTTTTTAAGATGCTCTGCTTGTTATTTTACGGGATTTGATGGGGGGGAACGGAGGCTTCAGTGAAAACTTGCTGCCACTAGAAAGACTGGTATGAAAGGAGGCATTAAGGGTCACCGTGAATTATTACAAGACATGTTTTACAGTAAAATGTCACCAACATCTCCACTAATGGACCAGTGCAGGAAATTTTAACCACGCCAAAATTAACCTGTTTGGTATTGTTTAAATATTTTATCAGACTGATCTAATGTGCGTGCTGGGGCATTTGTAACCTAACTGTAGTTGTGGTATCTGCGCATGCTAAAAAATCCTATGAAACTCTGTGAATGCTTTATGCTGGAAATTGAGTTTTCTCTGTGTGAAGATCTCTCCGGAGCAGAGTGGACTTGTGTTGCCTTTGTGGCACAAAAGAAAATTAGGGCTTTTGTAAGGGTGAGGCCGCTATAATGAATGTCTCATCCAAAGCTTGCTGCAAAAGGACTTTGCGGTTCTGTGCAATGGGCACATCATCTAGGTAGCCTTCAAGAGCCGCCTCTGATTCCTGGGGTGTCCATTTGGGCAGGTTGTCCGGAGGCCAATTTTCGGTGGCGCGGGGCCGAGACTCCCCTGGGCGCATGCCGGCAGCCCTGCCACGCTCAGACAAGCCCTTTGGCAGGGCCCTCCAAAGCTGCAGCACGCAAAACAAGCAGCCTCTTTGGAGATGCTTAAAGCAAAACGGAAGAAAAGAGCCGTGCTCAGACCTCCTGTGCAATATGTTCCCCATATTGTTTCTATCAGCCGAAAGGCGGCTGCATTTTGTGAAGTGCGCATATAGTTCTTCTAATAGCAGGGACTATTTTGAAGACAGTCTTTTTTTTTTTTCCTGGCACAGTATGTCTTGAAAATATTTTAGGTTCTTGCTAAATTCAGAATCGGCTTTTTAAGAGATCTATATCTTAGGAATATATACAGAGGGAAAACTTAACCAGACATTAAAAAAAGCCCCAACTCAACAACCTTATCTTGTCTCAAACTGTGTCATCAATACCATGACAGCACCTGACTGCGTTCGGGTGGTGTCAGATATGTTTCCTTTAACAAAGCTTCAATCAAAGCCACGTGAAGGCAAAAATCTGCCCACGCAGAGCCTTAAAAGCAAAGCCGTGACGGGTTAGAGGAAGCCGTGTTGTCGGCCCTGACTCCGGCTCGCTGCGGGGAGACTGCGCCCGTTGGCGGCCGGGGGAGACGAGGGCTGTCACCGGGATGCCGTTTAGGGCGCAAACCCGAGCAAACAGGTCAAAAGCAGAGGAGGGAAGGGGCGGCAGCCCGGACCCACCGGTCTCGGGGCGGCGGACACTGCGGGGCATGCCGCGATCCCACCCTTCGAGTTGCAAAATGCCTCTCCGGGTTGCGGCGGTGCGTTGGAGAAAGCAAGACGAAATCACGCCTTCTCATCACCAGAGTTAACTGTAAATATCTACCGGCGCGTTTGAGGTAGGGCATTTCTAACAGGCGTATCGTTTGATCGAGGGCTGTCATTACTCCACAGCGCGCCTTCTGGGGATGGTATGGTGCCTATCCCATTCCCAACAGCTTTCCCTGCTGGCATGCTCACTAGATTTGCTTCCTAATAACCCAGCCCATGCACCAAGGCGAGTCTGTTTCGAAACCGTTTGTTGTTCAGACTGGCTGATACAGAGATTTTTGAAAATTAAAAGTTTTAACTTTGACACGTTACCCATATTTCCAGGTTTTTTTGTCACCCCTGTTGCTCTGTCAAGCTGGGCTGCATTGGGAACAATGAGTGAAGCTCTTAAAAATTACCTGATTCCCACTGGAAATAAAGGATTGAGACCGCTTAGACCCTTTCAAACTATATTGCACCCTGCAATAAAAGACAATAAATCACAGTGAGAGGAGCGAGATTAGAATTTAAGCAAAGACTAATTATATAACGGGCGGGTGAATATCGCCTGACATTTCCCATGAATATTCATTCCAGTTTTAAAAGTGAATTTACATTGGCCGTTCTGCGGGTAGGTGGTATCTCTGGAGAAAGTTGTGCGCTTGTGGATCTCGACTAATTCGTAGCCCTCAGGCCAACACTTGCTGAAAAGCAAATTCCCTTGCAGTGGATTTTCAGGCGAGCCCTTTTTTTCGACCAGGGTGTGAACAGCGAAGAGCTTAGGAGCAGCCCACAGAATAAAAAGCAGCGTGCTGTTCGCATCATTAGGAGCGCGTGTGCGCTAGGGCAGAGGGACAAGCGGCCGAGCTCCTGCAAGACTTGCAGCGCGCGCCGGCTTGGCCGCAGCGGGGCACGTGAGGGACACTGCTGCCGCCAGCGGTTTTGGAGGTGCCTTCGGGGATCAGAATTGCCCGGCTGCTTTTTTCGCAGCGGGTGAAACGAGGGGCAGGTGGCGGGAGAGATGCGGCGCGGATGTGGGGCCGGAGGAAGGCGGCTGCTGCTCCCAGAGCAGTTGAACGCTATTAATCCCACGGTGCCGCCGCACAGCAAAGTTTAGTTCCTTAGTTTGCATTTTTTTTTCTGATAACGTTTACATGGTTAACAAAAGAACATTTTGTAGGGTGCCAGCTTTTAAAAGAAAACCAAGCTCGCTCGGCCAGCGGCTGCCAGCCCTACCCACTGCACTACTTTTAGCTTTAAAAGACCTTATCAAGTTGAACACAACTGACAGGTCACATTTCGAGGAAGTGAGCCAAAAATGTTTTCGCTGCTTAGCTGGGCAAACTTGAGCGCCGAGCGCTTAACCCCCGAAGCGCCCTCCTCACGCGCTCGGTGTGCCTCTCAGGCCTGCGTTTGTAAAGAACAAAACGCAGCTTGGCTATCTGCGCACCGAAACAGGAGCAAAATGCCACGTTCTCCGCAGCGTTATAAATAGATGAAAGATCACTTGGTGAAAAGGTAACTGGGGTGGGGGGAGAGCGGAAGAAAAACCCCGAAGGTGATTTCCACGGGTGTTTGCGGGCTCCGCTCGCACTGTTGTGCAATTAAGTCAAATTCAGTTGCTGCATGGGTTATCCAGAACTGAAGGGCAGGCAGTTGCTATTGCTTTCCGTCATTATTGCTGTGATGAAGGTACCCCGGGCCCCAGTCCCTGACAGAGACCTCTATTGTCGCAGACACAAAGCTGAGTAATAAACGCAGCCCCCGGGGGAGACTCTCAGCTGGTGTAAATTATCGCAGCAATTAACGTGCTGTTTTGTAAGTATGACAATTTACACCAGCTGATCGTCTTCCTCCCGGCCTGCAAGAATTTCTGATTCTAGCAGATGATTCGATAAAGCTAGCTGAGGATTAGAGACTGCTGTGATTTATACGTCCTGCCGGAAGCCTCGTTTCCTTCAACGCCCGTCCGAACCGAGAGCATCAAGTGCGACGCGTACGCGCTCCCTCTTCTTTGCGACGGGCGCGTACGGCGCGCGGGCCCGTGGGGTGCAGCCGGCAGTTTTGCAGTGCTTTGCTTCCGAGGGCCCCCTCGGCGTCGCCTGGGGGGACCCTGCTTGGGGGCCTCGGAGGGGGCGCGAGAAAGGGGGAGGCTGGCGCCGAGCCTCTTTTGCCCCTCACGGTTACAAAGCCAAAGCAGCAGCGGCTGCCGCTGGTCTCCGTTTCCTTCCAAATCACCCCCTGGGGGGTTGTGAGCAAGCACCTTAGGGGACGTAAGCACTTACCTGCTATTTATTTTTATTCCACTTGGGCTTCGGTGTGAGTAGGACGCCAGCACGATCCAGCCTGTTGTGGCTGAGATGCTCCAGGAGCAGAGCTAAAGCCTCTCGAGCAGCTATAAACTAAAAGGAAAAAGATATGTTGTGAACTTATACCACATCTAAAGGGGGAATTTCAGGACCTGGCTATGGATTTAGGCACCTAAGTTACCTAAATCCCTCTCTAGCTACCTAAATGTGGGGTTTTGGGGGGTGGTATCACCCCTTCTGTATACATGCATCTTTAAGCCTATGGTTAGCACTGTTAAAACTCACAAGGATTAGGACCACTCATACGTACTATACATCTAATGTGTGTATGCACTAGGTTAAATCCTGACCTGATTTTTAGCCTGGAGGTGTTCCAGGTGCCGCTGCTGTTGTACGTGCGCAGTGGAAACAGCATTTCTTTAGTTGGTTGAGCACTTTTGGATCCTGCAGGACACAGACATTACTATTGTAATAATGGTTATGGTAATTTCCAACATAGGTAATAAATCTCCCACTTAATCCATCTCTTCCTTAATTAGACAATAAGGATAACGTCACTATCTAGAAAAGAAGGAGACTCAAATGAGATCAGCCTTTAAAATCTAAAATTCAAATTATCCTTTCCATTGTGAAGATGAGGGGGAATTGCTTAAAAATAATAAACTCTGGCGATTTATGCGGTATCCTCTTGCGTTATCAAAAAATACAGGTTCAAATTGCAAGAGCTTTAATGGACCCAATGGAGAAAAGTCTTAAGTTTAATCCTAACAGGCATTTTAAACCATGATACGATATGGAGTACAGATTTTAAAGTGCAAAATTAAATGCTTTATCTTCATCAGTTTAAAAAAAAGGCCATTCCAATAACATACAAAATTATATAACTTTGAGGAAAGAGTGCAAGTCCTTACTGCAACCAAACTAAATACCCATGGTGAGACCCATGGGAGAACCTTAGCACAGCAAACTTGGATGAGGATTTTAGGTTTGACTGAACTTTAGGGGTCAGTGGTATGGGAAATTTAGATTTAAACAGCTAAGCTTGGATCCTGGCTAACACGGGATTCTTTTATGTAAGAATGCACCAAAATGATTCAGTAGTTAGAGGAGTGAAATTAAATGGGAGTGGAAATTAAATGACGTCCAACTCTGAAAACCAAAACTTTTCTTAAATATGGTCAAGTGGTGGTAATTCAGTCTGTTAAGCAGAGCGCAGCAGAGGCGCATGAGTGCTATAACTTGCAGGTCTTCAGCTCTCCATGCTAACAAGTAGTTAATTCATGAGCCAAATGGGCAGCTCTCATGAGAACGGTTTGGACAGCTGGACAGCCGCGTGGTCGGTGGATTTTCCTCCTAAACTGATGAAAGGCTTCAGCTCTCTGGAGCTAAAAGAGCAAAATTCAGCTGTCGTCTCCCGCTATCTGGGTGAGCAATCCAGGAAGATTTGGGCCCAGCAGGGCAGAGTGGCGGCAGGAGGAGCTGAACGCACCCCTGTGATGCAGAAGCATGGGCACAAGCCATGCAGGACGGTGGTCTGCTCAGTACGGGTCTTACAGCGGTGGGTTGCCAGGATTTTCCATCTTGGTTGATCAAGGCACACTTTGTGTTTTTGTCATATTTCCTGTATTTTAATTTGCTGGAAACAGTTCTTTCATAAAGATCTTGCAGTTAATTTTCTCTGGTTCAAGAAGCCTTTTAGGTGCTGGCTGCAGAGGCCTTCTGCCCATGAGTCCAAGGGCTGGTGGCCCTTGTAAAGGACGGTGAAGTCTTTTCTATTACTTCTGGAGTACTATTATTATTATTGAGCGCTTGGCATCAAACCCACATAAGCCACTTTCTAAAGTGGGCTTAGAACAGAGCATAAATTACACTTTTTTTGGGGGGGAAAAAAAAGGAACTAGTCAATCAGTCTGAAATTTCACGCAGAATTAGCTTGGAGACTCTCTGTCAGTGCCATGTAGCGTTTTATTCCATGAACTTTTGGCAGGATGTGTTTGAAGTGAGGCTGTGGCTGCAGTTCATCTTCTGCTGTCTTATTTTTCGCCAGAGATAAATTTTTCTCTTTAACTAAAAAAAGTGCTTTTTGCACCAAAGCCAGTAGAGAGCTGGACTCTTGAGTACATCTGGTGCAACAGGTAGTTTTTTAGAAAGAAACACGTTAGATTTGGGGTATTCTTAGCTATGATTCACAACATAGCAACCCGCTTAGGCCTGTGCCCTTAACCGTGAGTGACAGGGGCTCGTCACTCGTAAAGTCTGCTCTGATGCAGAAGGTTTCCTCCATCTGGAGCTCCTCTGTTCTGCCAACTTTTATTCCGCCACGGAGAAGCCGGGAGGGCTGGATCGTTAATTAATAATATCCTAAGGATATTGTGTAAGCCTCATGCTGCTCGCGTGGCAAAACGAAGCACTGATTTATTGAGCTGCTCCTTTTTTTTTCCTGCCTTCCCAGCATGTTTTAAGCGTTGTTTGCTGTAGTGGCAAAAGCGGGAAATAGTGCAACTGCTGCCTGTGCTGGCGAGTGGGCGGCTTGCCTCGGGGAGGTGCCGCTCGGTGCCAGCCGCGGACGCCCCTGCCCGCAGAGCTCTACGGGGGCTGCTTTTAATTTACGCCGGCTTAACTCGGCTCAAAGTCGGGCCCGGTGTGTCAATAAGCCGATGGCCGGATGCCGTAGGCATCGATGCCCTTTCACTCGGACCCGCTCACATTCATTTTATCCACCAACGTAATCATCCAGCATTAGCATCCAGATGAGGGTATTAAGAGAGAAAATTAACACGGCATATCAGAGGTGACATTCAGATACAAAGTCCCCATCATTTTCTTGACTCAAATTCTGCAATTACCCCAAATTAGCCTATTAGGTGCTTACGGCCCTTTCAGGCGGTAGGGCAGCGTGCCAGGCGGGGACGCGGAGGGGGGCGCAGCGACAACGCAAGCTCCACTTTGTGTTCAAATACTGTTTGACAGAATTAAATACAGTACATATGCATCTAACCTTCGCCTCTCCATTCAGGTGCCTGACAACTGTAGCTACATTATTTTATTATAAGCTGAAGTGCATTTTCTTTTCCTTTGAGTTTTTCTTTCCTGTTGGTAGCACTCTGGCAAGCTCTAGATGGGCTTTTGGCTGGTTGAGACACTTGGGGACATTTCCTGGCGGCTTTTGGGTTTTTCCCTGCTATCGGCAGCTGCGGGGGCTCAGTCTCTCCACGGCTCGGTCGGGGGCTGAACCACCCGTCTAGGCTTGAAAAGTAGCATTAATTATCTGGTGAGGAAGGGGACGTTTTTGCCCGGCGTCGTGGGCGCTGTGGTCACCACAGTCCCGTCCCGCCGGGAAATCCTCGCAGGGTTGCCCTCTCCGCTCCCCTGCGTCGGCCCCCGCCTTCTCTTCCTAAGGGTCAGTCTCAAAGGAATCTTTTGAGGAAAAAATTTGTATTGGTATAAAAAATCGTTCTTCCTTTTTTTTTTTTTTTTAAACTGTAATCCTACCCAGTATTTCTAACCAGCCTTAGACAAAAAGAGTTACAGAAGTCAGAGTGGAAGGAAAGATGAAACAWAATTATGCCAAAAAGTAATTCAAAATGCAAATTTGCCAGAGCAACTCAAACCCCTAATTGTAGGGCTCTCTTTTTATCAGCACTTCAAAAGCCCGGCGCTACCTTCCTCCCTGCGGGAAGGCCTCCTCCGCGGCTGTGCTGCCGCACTCTGACCTTCCCCGTGAAATACGTTTGACCCGAAAAAACGTGGGGGGGGGGGCTCAAGAGCCTTAACCCTGTGAAGAGACGCCGTAAAATCCAGCGATAGGCGACAGTCCTGCTGCTCACTCCGGGGAAGCGCGCCTGCCTCCCGCGCAGGGACCAGGGACGGGAGCCGCGCTGTATCAACGAAAGGCCGCTCCTGCGTGAACCAGCCTAGGACTTTACGGCGGCCCTCAAAGTTTTCACCGAGGCTGCTACGCTTCATAGTCTCAGGCAAACTGACCCCTTGTGAACGTGTCTAAGCGCTTTTTGATGCTCTTTGTGCCTTTGGCCTTCGCAATAACCCCATGCAATTAGTTCCCCGGTTTTACTCTGATTTCCGGGGTAGCATCGGAGGATCCTGGCTCAAACTTTAAACTCAGTTGCTTAAAGTGAACTTGGAGGAACTGGCTCTTTTGAACCTGTGCAGCCATACAGCGGCCTTTCTCGCATGTTGTGGTTTGGGCTAGGTGGGGGGTTTTTTGTTTTTTTTTTTAATCCCCACTTTAAAAATCCTGTGCTGGAAATCTGCCTGCTGAAATCCTCCGCGTGGCACTGGCAGAGGTGGCGGGATGGGGAGCGCACAGGGCGGGATGGAGGGGGCTGCGGGAGGCCAGCAGGCACAAGGGGGACTGCAAGGAGCAGGCGCTGCCTGCGGGCTCRTGAGGAGAGAGAAGAGAAGGCTTTGGTGGGAAAAACAGGGGGAAAGGGAAAAGAGAGCAATAAGGGAAAAGAAAGCAATAACCCTGAGGCTTGCTCCAGTACGGGAGGAAATAAATCTTGGCTGGAGCCATCATCGCTGGTCTTAAACTATTAGCCAGGATGGGTGCTGAGGGGGTTGCAAAGGGTCTGCTGTGGCTCGCTGAAGCGTTCACTGGGCTGCAAAGCCTACGGCGCTCTGCAAAGGGTTTTCGTGCAGCGCGAGAGCATAATCCACGCTAAATATTTCCCTCATGGCTTTTCCAGACTAATAATTAACAAATGGCGGGAAGAGAAATGCTGTGAAATGTGCTGGCCTGCAGCAAACCATAAGGATTCAGAAATCGCAGTTCTCTGAATGCACCGAATGCTCAGAAACCTCGGGCAGCAAGTGCTTCAGAGCCAAATTGCAAACAAAATTGCTAGATGACCCTCCCTGCCCCGGCAGCCCTGTCCCAGGGACCTGGCCACGGCACCCTGAGCGTTTCACGAGCCGCTTGCTCCCTACAGTTGCGGGACCCGTATGGTTTCATGTCCGGTCCTTCCCGTGCTGTAGGGTGATGTAGCTCTGCCTGAAATCTTGGTGAGGGCTCGAAGCTGTGGCGTTGCTGTCTTTTCCCCAGCAAGGTTTTATAGAGGCTTGAGGGTATCTGAGATACCACGTGTGATGTCTCTCGGGCGCCTTTCTGATGGGTCTGGGTGTCGCTCGGGCGATGCTGGGATGGCTGGTTGTTCTCGTGTTTCTCAGCGAGGGCAGCGCTAACGTACGTTGTGGAAAAGCCCTTTCAGGATAACACCTTTTTAACATGGCCAGCTCAGATTTGAAAATGAGAAGATAGAAAAAGGGGCAAAGACAAAGCTCGGGAAGAAAGCAGGTGCGTGACACCATTTGCGGAGCGCACGAGGAGGTCAGGAGATAATCGCACAAGCTGCACTGGTTTAAATACTCAGTGAGTCCTGCTCTCTGTTCTGCCACGCTTTGGGGGCTCTTTTGCAGCAGAACTGGCAGAGCCGAGCCAGCCCCTTCGCTGGCTTGTGGCTTAGTTTAAATCTGCCTTCATCAGTGATTTAAGCCAAGGCTCAGATGCTGCCTCTCCGCGTACAACCACCGCTGCTTGGCACGTCCAGCGCAGCGTAATGCGTGCACGGCTTGTTGAGCAGGTACAACGCCAGCTGAGCACACGGTCACAAATGCGAGCACCATGGCAGAGGCAGTCCCGTAATCCCAGTACTGAAACTTGGCTCGCAAAGGCCTGAGCACATTTTTTTTTCTTCTTGAGTTGAGATACATACAAAGGGATCTTGAATTATTAACCAGCCTTATGCTGGAGATATGCATTAGGTGTGGAAATTGTTGGTGTTACCACCTGTTAGTAACTTTTTGGAGTTGTGTTTTGCCAGTCTCGCTGACCTGGTCAGTACTTTATTGAGCAAACGCCCTCATGTTTTCTCTAGAAATATTTACATAGTAATACTTGCATAGTGACCTAATGACACAGTTTAATTTGGTATGTCGTTATTACGGCTGTTAATTTGCTTCTGAAGCCCCACAGCTTTGCCTGGGGCCCTTGCATGGCAAGGACCATTGGGGATGCTGGGAAGGCAGGAGCTGGCTTAAGGAGGTTTAACACAGCAAATTAAAAGTTTCAAAATGAGCTCCCAAATGTTTTTTTTTTTCCTGCCCCAAGCCTGTGTACACATTCACTGTCACACACACGCATTCACATTCACACAAGCACTGTACACATTCAAACACTGTAATCATTCTTGTTCTGAAAAGTTACAACTTCTACTAATTTTCATCCAAAGATCTCAGAAAGCAAATGGCAATGCACAAATATTAATGAAAAAGTTGTTCATAAAGCCAAGATGTAGGCTGTCCTTAGTTAATGTAAATCAGCACACGTTCTCCAAAGGCGGTGGGCATTTGCTTTCATGCTAGCTATGATGTGACTCTGCAGTTTTGGAGCTGAAGGTCTGGTGCTTGCATGCAGCCAAGGGAGCTACGGCTCCTGGTTATGACTCGGCAGTGTAAGAGCGGAGCGAAAATTATTTATTTCCATGTTGCAGCATCATTATGAAAAACTTACTGCCTCAGAGCGGAGCTGTGCTCACCTGGCTCTTCCTACGCTGGCTGATGGGAACGGGAATGAGGTTTTACTTGCCCATGGAAGAATACCCATGAAGAAAACAAAAGCGAGCTTGCCTTGCTCAAAGGGTGCCTGAAACTTTTAAAGCTGTTTTGGGGGTGGGCCAGGAGTGAAGTAATTATTAGCTGAACACACATATTCAGTAAAATCTGTATGTTTTCCAAAGGGTTTCTTTTAAAGCAAAGCTGAGTAGTAAGTAAGACTGCTTCCCTGCAGGCTGGCAGAAGGACACAGTTGGTATCACACATTTCAGCAGCTGGCATGTTAATGAGACCATTTTTATTGAAATGAGCTAAATACTATTAACATTTGTGGACTCCCAACTGATTTCTGAAGCATTTATTGAACTTCAAAAAGTGCTTCAAGAATCAATTAAAAATAATTTTTTAGATTTGATAGAAAGAAGACCAAAGAGTATTCTGCAGTCACGTATACATTTATCTGAACAGATCTTACCTTTGTGTGGTTGACTTTAAACAGTTTCCTCTCTTTTTTCCTTTCCGTGCTCTAAATAATGCTTAAAACTGTATCTTTTGAGAAAGTGATAACATAGTTTGTAGCTAATAAGTTTTTGTTGGTTCTGGTTTCCTCCTGCTTAGGAGGAAGGTTGGTGCGTGGTTGAAAGGGAATATACAGCTTCCCTGATACAATGATTGCACTTGGCCTCCTTGGCCAGTGAACTTGACAACAAAATATAGTGAAATTATTAATTCAGATATTATTAAGATATTTCATTTAAAAAGGAAGACAGACCATTGCTTTTGAAGGCAGTGAAGAGCTACCTGGTTTCGTGTCGTAGAAGGAGTGGATGGCAAAGAGACTTCCCCGCTTCTCCCCTCGCCAGCAGCCGGGGCAGGCGAGCGCTTGGGCTTGGACCGCCAGGCTGCCGGTAGCCCAGCTGAGCAGGGCTGGAGGCAGCAGCACTGAGCCGCTCAGCACGCTGGCAGGCGATGGGCTTCCACTCGCCAGAGTCCTCCGTGGCACCAGGAGGTGAAACCCTGCCGGCTTCTCGGGAGTTTCCCTTGGCTACCCGAGAGCTGAGGCTGGCCCAATATTTAAAGCGCTGTGACAAGCTCTAGTAGCTTCAAGACAGAGTCAATTATGCGGCACTAAGGTGAGGGGCTTGTTGGTGAAGACAAATGTTTAAAGGAAAAATCAAGCCATGTTCTTGAAAGCAACATTAATCTAGGCGATATGTCAGGCTGCAGATGCTTGTGGAGTCATTATCCCAAGTTGAAATAACAACCCGTGCAATTTTATTCGCTTTATTTCGTATTTTTTGTCACAACAGGTATTCATTGCCTGCAAATGTGCATAGTGCTTGTCACAGACGGTCACAGGTTCCCCTGTGCCTTGGCGGCGTGTGAAGGCTGTGGGAGGAAGGGTCCTCGTGTCTAGTTTTATCACGTATTTAACCTGATAACAGTTGGCTGCTATGCTGATTTTTTTTTCATCAGCTTCCTTTGAAAGAAAGAAAGAAAAAGAAAAAAAAATGAAAACCAAGCAAAAAATCCCACAAAGAAAACACAGCATGTGCAAAAATAAACCACTAGGCAAATAAAAGACTACTTGTTTCATTGTATAAATATACCTAGAAGCGGCTGATTTTCTTCTTCAGCTTGAATCCTTTCCCAAACTTTAAAAATAGAGCGTTTGGAAGGCAAGAAAAGGAAAGCAGAAGGAACACCGTCACACCGGTGCCTTTAATAAGAAACTTGCGCTTGGCCAAACCACCAGGCCGTCACCAACCAGCAGTTATGTGGCGGGAGCCCGGCGCACAAGCGGAGGAGGCCGGTGCTCACGCGCAGAAAAGGAACAAGCTCAGCTGATATTTCTACACTCTCCCGAATTCAGTTTTGTCATACAAAAAAGAAACGTGGCTAACACCATGGTTGCCTAAGGGCTAAGCTCCTACCTTCATGACTTAGTGCTGTGCCGAAATCTGGTGTACCTGATTGATGTTTCTAAGGCTGCACAATCGCTTTGAACTTCCGTCATGAATGATTTTATCTTTTTACCATTATGAAAGGCACTGACTGTTTTTCAGTGTTTGACAGGCGTCACCTGCGATTAAGTGTATGCCAACGCACTTAGTGTTGGGTACCAGCAATGCACGTGAGCACCCACTGCGGGCTCCAACGCCTCCCTCCGTTACAGCTCCTGGGGATGGCTTCTGCGTTTCTGTTTTGCATCTACTTACAGCATCAGTGTTCTGGCTGGCATAATTTGATCTCTTTTCATTAATATCAGTGTAATTCTGCTGACTTAGTATGGCTGGGGATCTTGATGATTCTTTTTAAAATATAGATTCAAAATACTTTACAATTGCTTTGCCAGTTCTTTCTGAATAATCAGAAAGCCTCTCCAACTTCTGTCATTTTGCTGAGATTCATATTTTGCACTAAATTTGTAGGGCAGTGGCAACAAATAGGAAAGTCTACTAAACCAGGGCCACAGGTATTACCATCCACTAAAATACAACACAAATCGATTCAAGACATGCTTGCAGTTGTACCATTATTTCTAAACACGAGTAATGAACAAGTTTAAATAAAAAGAGGAGCTGAGGAGTTCAGTGATGAAGGCACCATACAAAAGCTCCATAAATTGATCTCTGGGTAGGAGTGAGCTAGAAAGCAGATGTCAGAGACGTGGTGCTGCGGTGAGGTTGGCACTCCTTAAACCCACGCGCTGCTGACAGGGCTGAAGGCAGGGCGGCCGTCCAGGCCATCCAGGCAGGAGCTTGCTCCCACCTCGGTGTAAGGTAACTGGGCACAAATCCAATTTATTATCATTTGTTATTTTAATATTTTTGCATGACTTAGTCAAATGTTAGGTTTCTTTGGATGCTGAACAGTTTTATGGCAGCAGCTGTCCTGAAAGCTTTGCATGCCAGGGCCCTAATCCTGAAATACTCATTTAGGTGCTTACCTCTACCACGCTGAATAGCTCCATTTGATTTGGATGGGATTGTTCCCAGTAGCAAACTGTGCATCCTACAGTTTATTCTCTGCCTTTTCCCAAGTTTTCTACAAGCCTCTGTTTTCACCTGGTACTGTTTAATGGAAGCTGCCTCCTCCCGCTCCTGAGTTTTTCAGTGCCTCTGCTGCTTCAGGGAGATCTGTGCTCATCTACTAAATTTGTCTGAGTTTGGCCGAGAGGAAAGCTGGCAATGCCTCTGCTGGAAGCTTTTCCATTTAGCTGCAGTTTCATTCTATTTTATTTTTTAAATGGGAGTACATACCAGTGGCAGAGACCTGCCCACAGGACTCCAGCGCGCCAAAACAACTGGAGCCAAAGGATCTTATTGCGGTGCCGGTTTAGCACCACGCTGACCGAGCCAAGGAGTGCTTGTAAAGCTGGGCTAGCCCAGGATGGGATTGCTGATTAGTATACGACATACAATAAAAACTGGGAACTGTTAAAAACCGAGGCTGGCTCTAGCATACACAGAAAGTATTGCTGCTGATGAGCAGCAAAAAATTTAATTAGTTTATTGTCTGAGAGGAGAAATAGTTGCTTTCCTCTGGCAAATTGATACCTTAGAATTGGTGCAGGTGAAGGTTGCGTTTCCCTGCTGACTCCTATGCACTGGGCTGAGCCCTGGTGGGTGCAGAGGCGGTTCGGCTGCAGGGGGAGCGACCTGTGCCAGGACTCGAGGGAGCAGATCCCGACCGGACACCATGGAGGAGAAGAAGGGACTGGACCCACAGCCAGACTCTGTCCTCTGTCAGCATGTCCAAGTTCCATAAGGTGATTTCTTCAGATAGGATATAGCTGTATCTAGTCATAAATAGGGGGCTACTTTTATGTTGGAATACTAATACTATGGGCAGGGATGCAAAACTAGCGCAAGTTGTAAAAATAGCTCTCTCAACCCCTCTTAGTGCAAATCTCAAAGCCTTTTGCACAGAACGTCCATATCAATATGCCCACTTGGAATAAGGAGTACAAGGGGTCTCCTTCTGTATTGTCTGATTTTATTTAACTTTACTTTGCATCTCAACACCTTGAAATCATGTGATGGTGCTGTAGCATTCTCCAGAAAAATGCTGCTTTAAACAGAAATCTTTTTGCCTGCAGAATTATATTTTTCCCAATTAAAAAAGTTACAAATGGGTAAATATAAACTAAAAGGACTACATTTATTGTTCCTGTAATTTTGCTAAAGCTGATGACATGGTCTGTGTGAATGAAATTGGTGTGAATGGCAAAACTAAATTTTACGTTTGTTTGCAGATATTATGCTTTGCTACCAGAAGTGTATTACTGGTTGTGCAAATTTTAGTACTGTATATCACATAAAACCATAAATAAGGCAAAGGAAGCTTTGTTCTGTTAAATGACTACATATCAGGTATATATCACGAACACACAGTTTTGAGATGCATTGGGAAATTCTGCTATCACTTAAATTAAGAGTTTGTTTTGAAAACAGCAGTCTCTAGGAAAATGCACAGTTTGAACCTTGTTTTTTGGTGGTTTAAATGGGTGCTTTAAATAGTTTTGGCGTATTTCTGTTTTGTGAGTTACTCTTTTGGATTCTCAGTACAGTTATTGTTCTGTTGCCACTTCTTCAGGAATTGTATTGCTATTTTTTACTTCCCTGCGAATGGCAAAAACATAAAGAAAGCTGACATCAAGGATTGTGTTTTATAAGAAAGGAAAGAGGAAAGATAAAATGGCTACATATGGCAATATGGATAGTTTCCAACCTAATGGAAAAGAAAGTCAGATTTTTGCAGCATATACACAGAACTGAACTGTATTTTTATGCAAATGCTATAGAAAATGCAGCTCAGCAAAGGCTGTTTTCCTAATGTTGGCTGGAAAGCATTTTGAGTGACTTAAGACTTACATTTTCCACAAAAAAAATGGTGAGAAAGAATATAAAGAGGTAATAGAGCACCTGAAAACATTATGCCTACCACAGTTTTTTTTTTTAAACCCAAGTTTCATCTCAAGAACCAGCTAAGAGGAGGGAATATTACCAAGTCTTTGACAAGGCTAAATAGCGATTGTTCCTTGCTATTTTGATATTTCTTTGAAAAATGCAGGTGAAGATCAATTTGCTTGCAGAGCGAAACACCAGAAAAATGGTGTACGTCTGCAGAGCACAACACAGCCCTGAAGGCAGCCACCTGAGATATGTCAGGTGCAGTACGGCTTCGATAGCATGGAGCTTTATATATATCCCAGGTGAAAAGCAAAGTATAGCACCGCGGCTGGTGTACAATGCTAATACATCTCTATTACTGAGATTAATCCAGCCTCATCCAGGTATCTCTGTATGGAATAACCTTGTGCCATTACACACATAGTTACTGGAAAACTCGTTGCGTGGGATGAATAAGAGGGTGTCACTATCAGAGGGAGCTGGAGCCCAGTAATCTAGGAAAACCTTTGGGACAGGGTAATCTAGACACACCTCTGAGGTATGGAAGAACGTGGCCCAAAATTATGATGTTCAGGGGAGAAAGAGCTGAAGGAACTGGGACGCTTTACTGACACAGATTAAATGGACTGACTTCCCCTGTGTTCTGTTAATGTGAAAACAAATTATGAGAAATTAAAACTGGAAGTACGTGCAGGGTGTCTGAGGGAGTCTCTCAAAGAAAATTTTCTAGAATAAGTCTGAAGGAAATATACTTTTACCGTGCTCCAGAAAGGGTAGACAAGGAGTTTTACGCTGGCTGCCTGTCACAATAATTTATAAATATATCTGTTTACCATTAGAGCTAATTGTGACTGAAGGAGATGGTCTCCTGCTGATAGGCAGAAAGGCAATATATAAGCATAAACTGGACCGAAGTGCGGCATGCTAGAGACTGTCACAGAAGGGGAATTGATAGGTAAAATATAGAGATGTATTTACTGCAGGCATTTGTTTTATGCGCAGCACAACAGGAAGGCTAGAGGTGGTGGATAATGCCATTCCTCAATTTGCAAAAGTGAGATTGGTGCCACTTGCGTAGGGAAAGGCAGCTGCGGAGAAGCAATGGAGGAACAGCAGAAGCAGGTATAGCTTCACCTGTGGAAGTCAGGGAGGGGGTTGTGCCAGTTGTGTCTGCTCCAAAGACCAATGACAGTGGAAGAATTTGTGGGAACTATAAAGTCACCATAAATCCCTGGCTGCCAACAGATCAATATCCAATTCCTAAACTGTAAGATTTATTTGCAAAAGCTTTGAAAAGGGGGGATTTTATCTCTCCAGGTTGGTCTCAGATCTTCCCAAAGGATTTGACAGTGAACACACATAAGGGGCTATTTTACAAACAAGAAATTACCCCTCAGAGTGGCCAATCCATATGTCATGGAAGAAGGAGGTAAGAGTTGTTCTCTGGTTTTTGGATAACATATTAATGAATAGGAGTTCAGAGGACCATTTATAAAAGCTGGAGGAGACCCTAAAGAGATTGCTTTACTATTAATAGAGGTAGGCACACTTCATTTCATCAGGTTTATTTGGAGCACTGTATAGGTGCAGAAGCAATACATTTATTAAAAGGGAAAACAAAAATGACTAAGAATGTACCAGTACCACAGGATACCGCAGACTGCTTCTAGTCCTGTTAAACTATTATGGTTTAAAAGTTCACTCCAAATGTACCAGCTTTAATCAGCTTGATATCTGCTCATGAAAAACAAAACAAACTTTAGTCCAGAAGAGAGAAATGAGATTTTTTGTCAAAGAAATCAAATAGCTTGAGCCTTTTGATACATTTTAGTCCTTAGCATTAACTTTAGTACTTTTTCTAGAAGTGCGGGTTCCTGTAATTTCAAATATCTATTAAGAGTAGAGTGAAAAAAAACCCATAGCATTATCTTACAGAACATTTTCAAAACTGGACAAAATTACTCTTCCATAACAATGCTCTTCTTCCTTTCTTTCACCACAAAAATGTTTTGTCCATCATTTGTGGATAAATGCTAAAACTACCTGTCGCAATGAAAATACTGTTCTCATCGCAGATGCCAAACTACTGGTAGAAACATCAAGGCTGAGAATATGTTTTTTTCTGCTGGCAGCAGCCAGGTAGCAGACGTAAAGTTTTGTTAAATAAGCATTTTACCAGTACACTTTTTATAATAGACCCTCAAAAAATGCTTTCCTGTATCCACAGAAAAAATAGGAGCTCAGTGCTATAGTTTCTTTCCTACAGTCTCTTTCTTACTACCGCTAAAGAAATTGTTCTGGAAACAAGAAATAATCCTATTTTGATTATAGTTATACACTGTACACTTTAGGGATGGCCACACTACATCACCAGAGGCCAGCTTAAGCCAGGGCGATTTTAGAAAATTGACGTTTTCCTTGGTTGTTTGCCACGGGGAATACCAGGGATAATAAAAAAAGCTTACAAAGACACATACTGGTGTAATTACTGGAGTAGCACCAAGAGGCTACTAAATTGAAAAGGAGGCAAAAAGTCATTTTGGGTGCCTGCCATTTTCTCTGAGCGCAGGAGTGAGCAGCAGTCTGTGTCCCTCGCAGGACCTCAGGGAAGGTTTCAGAGAAGGGGCTGCACCTGGGGACGTGCACACGGTGCTCTGACAACCAGCACACGTTAATTTTGCAGGGGAAAAAAACCCCACACAATTGCTTTCACTGGTGGTTGCTCTGTATTCCCAGTGTCAGGAATGATGCACGTGACAGGACCTGTGCTGCAAAACAACCCAAGTGCTTCGCAGTATGTTGAACACTCACGTGTTTGAGTATTGGGCTCCCAGGGCTGGCTGGAAGAGCTGCCTTTGGGCAAGTCTGCGATTCACATCAGCAGAGCTGAAGACATCTTTAGGGCAAAATTTGCAAAAAACGGGCCAAACCAAACCCCACACAGAATACAGTCCCAGGCTGTCTACCATGCCAGCAGGAATGGCCAAGCATTCGAGGAGGGAAACGGCAGGAGAGACCTGCTTTCTTTCACCACAGGTTTCCTCTGCTCACTCAGATCTACTGCGCAGAAACACTGTTCCTAGGTATCACTGACCTAATGCATTTCCCATTCTGAAATCAAGCAGAAGAAAAATGTTATAGAAAAACAGTAGGTAATGGAAAATCCACAGAACAGGTTCCCCTCTCCGCCTCCCACTTCCCCTACGTGCTGCCCTAAGCTTTCTGCACAGGGCAGACAGTACTAGTATGTAATTAGACAGAACAGGTAAATTGGGGACAAGATGTGGTAAAATAGATTTTGGTGCCAGTGACTTATTAAACAGAGGTTAAAGGGGGCGTGATGAAGAGACACAGTGATTGACTGGCTAGATAAAAGCTTGGAACAGATGTAATATGTGGCCTGAGAAGTTAATAAAAATAGCTTCATCTTTACAGATTTTGTTGTGTCAGAAAATGATAACTAAGGAAAGAAGAAGAAACATGTGCCAGGTCCCAGTAATAATGAAAAACAAGAAAAAAATCAGATATTGGGTTCTCTCCCAGATGAACAGCATTGACCACTGTGAATTCAGAGAGCTCCCACAAGGTTAAACTTGTGATTTATTTTTATATTGGGGGTGTCATTTAGATAATATATAAGGAAGAAGCGTACCATATTGACAAGCTGTGCTGTTGCTTTAAAGCTTAAGGTGTTGCTGATTTGCAGCTTGCTGGGCAAAGAGAGTCTACGGTTTTGTTCTTCATTTCAATCATGATTACAGCAAGGTGAGCTGACGGTCTTTCTGTGGTTGCTTCTTTGAAAGGGTATTGCTATTTTTGAACTTCTTCACTTATATCAGAGACATCACTGGTTGGAAACAGCCTACGGTAATGAGTATCAAAGATAACTGGAGCAATCCAATAAAACTGGGTAGAAATTAATTGAAAAAGTGAATTCTAATGAAGAATAATCTCCTTACTTTAGATTTTTGCAGCTGGCAAAACAAATTATTTAGAACTGATAATGATGTTCTTTGTTAGAAGCCAAGCAGAACAGAAAAAGCAGAAAAGTTTTGACTCTGATAAACCCTCTTAGATCCGGGTGACATGTTTTCTGTGTTGTTGCTACACTTCCTGTAGATTTCTTCTGGCATCCTGGTCCCTTTTGGGTACTGCATTGATTCATAAATGTTTGCCTATCATATGATGCTCAGTTTGTAATGTGTCTGATGCACCGTACATTAAGGAATGACTTGGTTGTGAAAGGTAAGGGGGACGGGGAGCGGGGATTTTCCCCTGAGTTTTAGGCTGTAGTACCATTTTCAGCACCAAGTGGCCTCCTGGTTGCTTCTCTGGTGAGATTTGTAACTCAGGAGTTGAGCCATTGCCTTAGCACAGCCTTTACTGGAGTCCTTGGGAGTCGAATCAATAGAGTGAATAGCTGATTTTGGCTCCTCAGCTTCCTGTCCTCTGTTTCCCTAAACAAAACCTCTTTAAAAATCTGCTTCAAGAATATGAAATTCTGAGCCATGACATCTTTCTTTAGTGGCATCTGTTATCTGTGTCTTCACTAAAGAGCTGAGCCTTATACCAGTATGGCCAGTAATCACCCAAGGGGAAATGGTGAAAACTGGTAATTTTCAAGGCGCCGAGGTACCTAACTCACTTGAAAAAGAAACCCCTCCATGTCTTTAAAAGGTAGGCCCATAATGGACTGCGAGCACCAGCGCTTTCCGAACAACGCAAGCGGTCCCTTAGGCATAGTTCGGTGTTTTTCTGAATCAAGGTCCAGTTACTTTGGCTTCTTTGACTTTAACCCCTCACCATAACCACCCTGCCTGAACCCAAAAGTCACAGATTTGGTTCTCCCCTGGTTTTAATGGATGCTCCTCAGCTGATGGCCCAAAGGAGAACATGGCCTGATACTGATTTTTCCAAGGTTGGTTCTGAAACATCTCCACAAAACGGGCAGCGTTCTTCACAGTATGGGTGGGAGAAAAAGGCAGAGAGAGAGGAAACGACTTGCTTCGAGTCTGATAGACGAAGAGCAGAAGAGCTGCCCCCCAACTGGGCAGGGTGCCCCAGCCCCTCACAAGATTTGTTGACCCTTGGGCAAAGCCAGGAAGTCTGTGTTAGGTCTTTTGTGTCCAAATTTGGTGTGTGAGCAGAGGGCTGGGGGTAGCCCTTCTCCAAAAAGAGAAGAGCTGCCGTGGACAGCCCTTTGCTTCTGCTTCTCCTTTAAGTGATAAGGCTTTTGAGATATTTATACTCCAGCTGCCTGCTTTTACAGCGTGCCACATTTTCTCCTACACAATTCAAAAAGGAAAAAATTGCAGTATTGTAAATGCTTAGTTCCCTCCCCCTAGAGGGATGAAAACTTGCTCCTTTGGAGGTCATTAGTATTGCTAAGGATTACTATTTAAACGCTGATCTTTTACGGGCTGTCCCTGGAAGTTTCAAAGCTGTCTGCACCTTTACCGCTGCCAAATCACAAGCTGAAGGGGAACAGAGCTTTCTGTGAAGCTCTAGCTCTGGGATTCATGTGATTAAGTTGGATTCTCACTTTCCATTAAAAGAGCAAGTTTCCAGCTACTGTGACTGCAAGAAAAACTTGAAAATATAGGCCCTAAATATGCAAAAGCAACAGAAGCCAAATATAAAGAGTATCACCTTTTTTTTTTATTTAGTCTTATGGTTTGAACCATTCTCTTTCTTTCTCCAGGAGGCTGATTCATTTTTCTGAATAGATTGTGTTGGCAATACTATATTTTGTTCCCCAAGGGATAACTTCAGGGCCTTTTTTTTTTCCAAAACGACTTTGCTCAGTTTAGACATCTCTTAGAAAAACTTAAATGAGAAGGAATTTGTAAAAAAAATTAATGATCTGCTACATAAATTTTTCACAACTTCACACACGGATGGAGTGGGTTGTAGAATTACAGAATCATAGTGACTAATAATAGTAATAAAGTGTCTGATTATATTATGTGGTTAAAGATAGTCATAATACTTTAATTGTCTTTGCAGTTTTCCCAGTCCTTGCTGTGACATCAGCCTATCCCAGACCACCACATCCTGCTCATGGCTGTTTCTTTGTTGATAAATAATGAGTCATTATATGGTTTGCTCTATGACTTGTAAAGCTGTATTGCCAAATTTTCCTCTCAACAGAATGAATCCCCTTTTCCAAGGATTTTTATGTTCTCTAGTGGCTCTGCCTTCAAATCCGAGTGAGGTTATCTGGTGACAAATATGCACTTCAGCAGAAAATGGAACAGATGACATAATGTTCCTTCCAGATGTTTTGCACCTGGAATAGGCTCACCTACAGTAAATTGTGTATTTTTGTTAGTGATAAAATAACACTGCCACTTTGTACTGATGGCATGATCTACAGCATGCCAAAGCCATGATTTCTGTGGATCATCCCTGTAGGGCACACTCCATCCAAAGACCATAAGGGTCCTGCTGCGATATTGGTATCAAAGCTCTGCACTAAACATTAGGATGCTTACAGGTACACAGGCACTGAGAGAAGTCATGTGCTTCATCCACAAACACAAAACTGATTTAGTAATACTGAAGCTGAAACTTCTTGCTCTCCAGTATGCTGCTAACTACACAACATACTCAGGAAGCTCTCTTAAAAAAAATAAACATGAAATCCAAAACAGATACCAAAATGCATCAGAAAGTGCCAGAAATTGTTGTAATGTTTTTCAAAAAGGCAAAAAAAAAATAAAATACTTTAGCACCCTTTACTTTGACACTGAGGACATTTGAGAACTACTGTGTGAAGCCTAGCACACTAAATAGCCAATTTGCATAGCTGTAAGGTTACAGCTTTCTTTCATTTTAATTTAAAAGTATGTGGCATACCAAACTTCCAAGTCAAAAGACCTGCTGAACTAATACCAGTTTCTTCCCGACAGGCAATGTGGAATCCGACATGCCCACTTGGGACTGCTGACTTGGGAAAAAGATCCAAAGGTGTAAGAGCTCCTCGGCAAAGCGGGGCACGTCATTCGTCTGTTTTTCCTTCCTGTACTCTAGGAAATTACTTTGCAACTCACCCCTGCGACGTGAAGGTCGGGTGAGAGATCAGGTGGCACTGGGAGCAAGTGTGCACACGGAGATGAGAAACAGCTGAAAGAAACAGAGCAAATCGCCTGGTCACGGTGGTGTTTTCTGGGGAGAGGGATGCCCTTCGAGCCCTGCTCACCTGTGTGTCCCCACCTCTGCTTGCTCCCTCTAGGTTTTGGGCCCAAGCCCTCAGCTGTAGACCAGAGCTGCTCACAGGCGGCACTCAAGTGTGGACCTGCTGCATCGCTCCCCAAACCAGAGTCTCCTCCTTTGGGTTTTGGGGGGCCCCTGCTCCCCAGCCTCGTGGGGGAAGCCCTCCCTGGCAGTGGGGCCTCCCCCCAGGAAACGCCGACGACCAGCCACCCTCCAGCTCGCCCTCGCCAGCCCTCCTGACCCACCGCTGGCAGGAGGCACCGCCAATTCCATTTGTTAAAGTTTTTTTTTTTTTAAGTGTAAATGATAATAATAAAATTCCACGAGTCTTTCTTTTTTTTTCTCTTTTCTCTCCCCTCAGGATAAATTTTATGCGGCTGGCAGTTAAAATAAGCGATTACCCCATAAATACCATCTTAATAGCCTCGTCAACGCTACGGCCTCCGCTGTCCTGAGATTTTTATCTCAGGAAAGGGGGAGGGAGGGAGAGAGAAAACCACAACCCTTTAGAGCGCGGCGGCAGCGGCTGCCGCCGCTCGTTACTCGCTGCGTAGCTGGGGGGGCGGAGGGCTCCCCCCTTCCCCCGGGGGCAGCCGCGGGGCCGCCCCCTCCCCCGGCGT
>NW_020450738.1:2088412-2175558 GCF_003343035.1 Apteryx rowi | reverse complement strand
GGCGGCGCGGCGGGGGAGCCGGCGGCGCGGCAGGTGCCGCCGGCGGGCGCGGGGAGGGCACCTTGCCCCGGGCGCCGCCGCCGCGGGGGGCCCGGCGGCCATGTTGGCCCCGGCGGGTGGCCGTTAACGGCCGGGCGACATGACGCGGCAGAACGGTGCTGCCCCGCGCGTGGCTCCCCGGGGGGTTAATAATTAATCTAAAAAGTCCCCCCCCTCTTTTTTTCTTTAAAGGGCACATGCAGCCCAGATGTTATGTGTGCAAACACTGGCGTTGTTCACATAAATATTAAAGATCGCAGCAGCGAGGCTCCAGCTCCGGTGACAAAACCCAGCCCTGCGGCTTTGGAGGAAAAAGCCGAGCTTGGCTGTGCTGCTTTTCTTCCCAGCGTGAGCCAGGGCCCGCTGAGGCACGCCAGCGGGAGAGGCCTCGCCAAGGCGATGGTCCTCCGCCCCCGTGCCTCCCGCCTGCGCTGAGGGCACACAGTGGCGCAAGCGGGGCGGCCGCAGCCCCGCTCGGCGTGGGGGTGGTTTCAAAGTGCTCTGGAGCCCGGGATGCAAGGGCAGGTAGGTACATGGATAACCCCAACTGCCAAAGATTCAGAAATACAGCCTGTTTTGTGCCTCCTTTCTGTGGCCTGCCTGTGAGCTGCAGGAAATCTCAGTTTGGCCCCTCAGGGTTTTAGCTATGTTCCTGCATCCTGTGTTGGCTGAAACCCTGAGTGGTTTTTGTTAGGGCAGTATCACTGTCCCAACTGGTGGGGAAAGGAGCAATCCTTAAAAAAAAAACAAAGGGCTTTCTCCAGTCCATGCCTCATGGGCCAGTTTTGCTCCGGAAGCCATTTTGAAGTTAATATTTTACTGGAGAGACTTCTTTTGGCTGGGCAGCATTTGAGGAAAAAAAATACCAAACCCCTGGATGAGAACACCTTAGAAATTAATTCATGTTTGTTTAGGTGCAGGTACTGATAACAAAGTGACTTTTCACATTGCACAGGAGGTCTTCCTTTAACGTGGGTGAGGACGTGCAGACCTGTATGTATGTCAATAGGAGAAGCTGTCAAGGGCCCACTCTTCCCTCCCTCCTCGGTGGGATAGAGCTTTTTGCTCTGTGCATGTTCAGAGAGATGGGTATATAGTAATTTTGTTCCTGGGCTGTGTGGGACCTCTGGGCCTTGCACAGTTCGTCTCCTGGGGCCAATGCAATGTGTGTGTGTCTGGAAGAGGAGAGGAACAGAGATAGCACTAGGGACAGATAGGTCCACTAACCCATCCTTCCCTTTGGGCTGGTATTAGCAATGAGCACTATCTGTCTGTGTATTCACACAGATACTTATTCTTTCCTCTCTGTGCGAACATACAAACTAGTCTTGCTAGGGAGTGCATGTTTGAACAGGTTTGCCCAAAGTGGTAGCATGAATTGTTTAAGCTCAGTCTTAAGGGTTTGGACGCTAAGGTTGTTCCTGATCTCATTTTAAACAGATGTAAATTTTGAGTTAACTCCACTGAAGGAAGAGTTTTGAGGCACAAAACCATTGTGCATGTCTGAACAGACACAACTAACTGTCAGAGAAATAAAAACTAATAAAGTAGTGGTGAATTAGCAGGGCACCTTACTTTCAGCCAGTAAGCAGAGTATCTGAGAAGCGTATGGTCTCCTCCTTGCAAGTGCTTGTCTCTAGCTGAACGTGGCTGAGAAGGCAGCGAGGTCCCCTGAAGCCTTTGCCTGGTTCCGCCAAGGGCTTGTGTGCCGCATGAAAGTATATACAGGTTTTAATGATGTCTTAGAGGCAGAGCACCAGCAATCTGATCCTTACACACAGAATTACAGTATTAGATACACTGCCAGACATGTTGTAGATATGGATCGGCTGTACAGAGAACGGCCATTACATGTCTCCTCATGTGTGCCGTAAGCTATTAAATCAAGATTAATGGACATATTCATCTGCAGCTTTGTTCTCTCAGGGCAGATTTATATCCCCAGGTTGGTCCCATAAGCACTGGTGCTGTACATTACACTTCCTGCTGATTTCTAGTGCTGGCGTATAACATGTAAAGGTCTCTTTCAGCCCTTTACAACAGGTAGCAGTGCCCTTTTTGACAGAGCTATGCAACTCTACTGCTCAGGGTGTGGAAATGTGTGTTAGTGGGATGATAAAGATCAGGTTCTTCCTGTCCCTTCACTTTGACATGCTCCCTAATCCCAGAAAATAGCTGTGTATCAAGCTGGGACAGGGCATCTTTGACATTTACATGAACCTGAAACAACCACGAAAAGAAACTCTTATCTGTTCTCTGCTCTTCTTTGTTGTTTCTGCTTTTGGACTTGGGGTACACCTGGCCCTGATGAGTACCCCATTCTCAAATACTTTTGCATTTCTTCTTCTGGCCATCTACAAAAGCCTAATTATCTTAGTTAAGCATTAGAGAGGTTTGCTTTTTTCTGGCTGGTTTCTGTATTTAAATAACTGCTGCTTTTTGTGTGACTTTTTTCCCTCTATAATGCTTGCTTGCTTCTCTGGTATCTTGTACTCACCTAGAATAGAAGGCAAGGAAGTATCTATTTATCTTTGTTGTTACACTGTCAAAGAACATCCAGCATTCCCCAACAACAATTTTATTTTCCCTTTTTCTGTGTTTACTATTGGAACTTCACTTGCACTTCCAGCCCCTGCACATTTTAATACCTTTTTAACTATTTTCTTTTTGAAATTCATCAAGTTTTTGTTTTCTCCCCCTCAACCTCTGCCTTTACTTTCTAGAATTCTTTCTCAATTTCTTCATTTTCATTCTGTGGCTGTTTGAAGCCCTGATTCGGCTTTGTCATTGTGACTTCCAGCTTCTCCATGTTGACTGTCAGGTTCTTTTTCACAGCTTCACATTTTAGCCATTCTCCTCTTGTGCAAACATTGCCCAGACAAAGCTGGTGGTAAACTTTGAAAGAGCTTGCTGTCTCTTCTGGTTTTGCTTCTAGGGTGTTTGGTCTGCCCATACCTTGTGGCCTTCAGTTTGGAGCTGAGTATTACCTGGAGTAGGTCACTGCAGTGTGATAGTTTTTTTTTTTTTTTTTTGAACGTTCACATTTTTTACGTCTCTTTACAAATGCTGAACAAGCTGAGGATTGTCCTCAGAATGGCCTGTCTTCTGCAGTGTTGCTCAGGAGTATGGGCTCATACTCCTCTAACACATGTGCAGGTTGTGCACTAGTTTGTGTATTCAGTAACTGTGTCTTTCAATAGCTTTAATAATCTGTCCATTAAAGCCCTGGTTGTCCAGGGGAGGTCTGTGAAGATGGGTTAATAAACAACAATTTGCATCGTGATCTTGTGATCCAAAGGAGTGAAATCTTTCGTGGATGCTAGTTGATAGAATCTAGCATAAAAATTGGCCAATGCCTTGTTCTGTTTGCAGCACAGGTCTGGAAGAAAGAGGTTTAACCAAGCAGTTACCCATCTATTACTGTCCTGACTAGTGGTTTTGTGTACAGTCTGGGGGTCTGGATTTTATAATTTTGGATTGACCCAGAGGCTTCTGAATATTTCTGATTTTTGTCAATTTGAACAAATTATGTTCTAATTTTGGTATATATACGTATGTATCTGTTTTCTACAGTAGTTGGTATCTGTCCATATTTACCAATGCCAATTCTACAGACATCTGAATTTTTCCCATTTTTGCCATTCTAAGCAAATTTTGTTCTAATTTTGGTACACATACTTATCTAGTAGAGGGTATCTCTACGTATTTACCAAAGCCAGTTCTGCTGTGGGAACTCCTGAATCCAGTTTAGCTCAGTCTATGAGAGTAAAGGAACCAGCTACCAACCCACAGAAGCAGAATCACAGAGTAGTTGGGGTTAGAAAGCACCCCTGGAGATCATCTAGTCCAACCCCCCTGCTCAAGCAGGGTCAGCCAGAACAGGTTGCCCAGGGCTGTGTCCAGTTGGGTTTTGAGTATCTCCAAGAATGGAGACTCCACAACCTCTTTGGGCAGCCTGTTTCAGTGCTCGATGACCCTCACAGTAAAAGTTTTTTCTTATGTTCAGACAGAATTTCCTGTGTTTCTGTATGTGCCCATTGCTTCTTGTTCTGTCATGGGGCACCACTGAGAAGAGTCTGGCCCTGTCTTCGTCACACTTTCCCATCAGCTATTTATAAACATGGGTGAGATCCCTCCCCCCAAGCCTTCTCTTCTGCAAGCTAAACAGTCCCAACTCTCTCAGCTTCTCCTCATATGGCAGATTCTCCAGTTCCTTAATCATCTTTGGGGCCATTTGCTGAACTCCCTCCAGTAAGTCCATGTCTCCTGTGTACTGGGGAGCCCAGAACTGGACGCAGCTGTCCAGATGTGGCCTCACCAGTGCTGAGTAGAGAGGAAGGATCACCTCCCTTGACCTGCTAGCAATGCGCTTCCTAATGCAGCGCAGGATACCATTGGCCTTCTTGGCCACAAGGGCGCATTGCTGGACCATGTTCAACTTGTCCACCAGGACCCCCAGGTCCTTTTCTGCAGAGCTGCTTTCCAGCTGGTCAGCCCCCAGCCTGTGCTCATGCCGAGGGTTATTTCTTCCCAGGTGCAGGACTCTGCATTTACCTTTGCTGAACTTCATGGAGTTCCCCTCTGCCCATCTCTCCAGCCTGTTGAGGTCTCTCTGAATGTCAGCACAGCCCTCTGGTGTATCAACCACTCCTCCCAGCTTTGTATCATCAGCAAACTTGCTGTAGGTGCACTCTGCCCCATCATTCAGGTTATTAATGAAGAGGTTAAACTGTATTGGAACCAGTATTGACAACAGGCGTACTCCATTAGTGACTAGAATCCAGCTGGACTTCATGCTGCTGATCACAACCCTCTGAGCCTGGCACTATCCGCTTAAGTAGCCCGTACTTCATCAGCTCGTCTGTGAGGATGTTATGGGAGACAGTGTTGAAAGCCTTACTAAAGTCAAGGCAAACAATATCCACTGCTCTCCCCTCATCCACCAAGGCAGTCATCTCATCACAGAAGGCTATCAGGTTGGTTAAGCATGGTTTCCCCTTCGTAAATCTATGCTGACCACTCCTGATCACCTTCCTGTCCTTCATGTGTCTGGAAATGGTATCCAGGGTTATTTGCTCCATCACCTTCCCAGGGATCAAGGTGATGCTAACCAGCCTGTAGTTCCCTGGATCCTCCTCCTTGCCCTTCTTGAAGGTAGGGGTGACATTTGCTTTCTTCCAGTCCTCAGGAACCTCTCCTGATCGCCACAACCTTTCAGAGATAATCAGGAGTAGCCTTGCAATGCACCAACCAGTCCTGGTAGAGCTGTGTAATTAACCGATAACCTCTGTGGCTTCCACATGCACCTGCTGCCAGCCCTGCTGTGTAAGTAACTAGCAACACAAGCACACAGGAATGTGTGTGCTCTTGGTGTCTCATGGATGTTACTGCCACCAGTGGAACCAATCTCTATATTTCATTTCACATAGGCACTGCAGCAGATGCAAAAGATCAGCTTCTGAATGAAGAACTGTGGCTGTGGATTTATTTACAGAAAAACTAAGCAAAGGGTACAGTGCTTATGGTGCATGAGTGAGGCTACTAGTCCGTCCTTTGAAGGATAGTATTTGCTTCTCTTCTCCCTTCATGGGACCAAAAAAATGGCAATCACTTCATGTTCCATAGTGACAGAGTAGATCAGTGTGGTTTTCTAACTTGATATCTTAGCATCTTAGACAAAAATCTGAGCACTGGATCTTTTCAACTTCAGATTATACCATTCTTCCTAGAGCTGGACCTAGGCAAAATGTTTTTAAACAGTAGATTTGCTGAAGAATGCAACTTTCCAGGGAGACCAGATCTGTTTTGGTATGGTGTGAAATCTGGCAAAGGCTTATTTAAAAAAAAAAAAAAAAAAAAGGAAAGGAGAGACAAGTAAAAAGTTTATAAAATGATTTAATTTTCAGTGTGACCTTTTTTTTTTCTTTTCAGGTCAAAAAATAGAGACTAGAGGATTTAATAAATGTTCCCTCCTTTTTTTCCCCCTTAGCCAAGCTAACCCCTTTAGCTTTTATTTCAAGTAGATTCAATGGAAATGTCTTCCATCCATGACTGTTTTTTGTTTGGCCATTGAACCAGATAATCCAATATTTTGCACAGCTCTCCCTGGAGCTGCACGAAGAGGTAATGCTGTCATTATGATAGGTAGGCCTCAGGAGGTAATGTGGAAGCACGGGGTCTTCTAGCAGAAGCTCCCTGGCCTTTAAATGTTCACTCTTGGATCTTCAGGATTTCCCTGCAGATCTCTGTGCTCTGCTATATTAGAAGGGTTGAAGATCCTGCACTTTCCCAAAGGAAGGCAGAGGAAAAATGCTATTCAGCAACAAGGCATGGAGTTCCTGGACTGTTCATGAGTATTTTTCCCCTAGGGGATGATAAGGCTTCTAGTGCTAAATGGCAGGATTTATTCCTATGTATGTTTGAGATTTATTTTCTTTTTAGTTTGGATTTTGTTCTGAAAGCAGGGTTACATATATACGTCTTTATTGCTATTGGTTCTTGCGTAGGTCAATGTACCTCATTCTGCTTGTACAAAAATACTTGTTCCTAATTAAACACACCTTTTGTGTTTGCACTAAAGCATCCTGGGCTCATGAAAACTGGCTGACCTGTGAAATTGCCTACTTGGACAGACAGCTTTTGCAGATCACCCAGTATGCATGCGGAAATCCAGAGTTTTGCTTGTCTGGCTTAGATAGTTAGCAGTCTAAATTGTCCAAGCGAATGTCTACTGTTATAAGCAGCTGTAGGTTTTGTGCTTGTAAAATCTATTTGCACAAGTATAAACCAACAAAGTCTCCACCCAAACCTGTCACTGTTGCTCAGATCTTCCAACAATTACAATCTAATTAGACCTGGCATTCAAAGTTGCCTCCAGCATTTGAAACAAAAGTAATTTAGTGCTAATAAAAGTGTTAGATTGACAACTCTGGAGGCTGAACTCCGTTTTTCCACAAAATATACCCAAATTGGGAAAGAGCTGCAAGAATTGCCACAATGACTTTCTGAGGGCTTGACCCCTGCCTTGAAATGGCAGCCTCCAAGGGATGAGCATATGGGTAATTTTCTACAGGTCTCTTTACTGTTGCTGCCCAGAGTGCTGCTAATTACTGACAATAATTAGTATATTGTCTGTGGTATGAATACTTTTCCACTAGGAAAAACACCTGATTCATTGTATGATAACACTCAAATGCCCATCGTGTAGTGGCAGTGTTTAGTAAGTTAAGAATTATTCTAGATTTGAACCACAGCCTGTGAGGTGAAAGGCTTTATCCCATTACCAGTCCCCTGAATCATTCAGTCTACAGTGTGCGAGACACAGGGCTGTGATTACCAATTCATTTCATAAAGGCCAGCCATTTAAAATTCTCTCAAACTAGCAGCTGCTTGAGGAATGAAAAAACACCTGGGTCTGCACAAATATCTTTTTCTTCTTCTGGGTTAATTTAAAAAGAAAAACAACAATTCTTTCCTCTGACAAATGAGACTTTCAATCAGCATTGAGCTATCGCCTCAGAAGGATAACCTGTCTTTGCTTACTTGACATATGGGATTCTTCCACTTCCAGAGGTGGGAGTCATGGTTAGGCTGAAGGGCACTTGAAAAAAATAAGCCGCTTCATGTTACCAGTCCATAAGAGGAATCCGTTGGGTTTGATGGGGAGAAAAGAGTAGGCAATCCACCCTCTTTAGTTTTCTGTGGCGTTGCTGAATTCTTTTATTGCTATTGTTCATAACCACAGATGGAGATGACAAATACTTTCCTGCTTCTCTCTCTCTCTCTCTCTCTCTCTCTCCCTCTCTCTCTCTCTCTCTTTCTCAGTTTTTATGGTCTAAAATACTAAGTTATAAAATGCGGAGGACCACCAGTGGCTTCTGAAATCTGACAAGTCTTAGCTTTCCTCCGGATACTGAGTTAATATATGCCTTACTGCAGTAAGCAAACCTTAATTCAGTTGACAGTAGGATTACAGCAGGTATATTTACCCTTAAGAACACTCATTTTCCATATCTAATTATCTCTTCATCTGCTGAGTCAGGAAGAAAATCAAAATTATCCTCTATTTTAGATTATGTTTCCTAGGACTGACATGAGAAATCTGGGTGACATTCTCTAATCACCAAGACTCAGTGGCTTTTAGGGGAGCATCTGCTCTTCAGACGTATTAGGGGCATTTGAAAACAATACCTCAGGTTTCTAAGATCTGAGATTAAGACACAGATAGAAGATTGCTGCCTTTATTGCCAGTCAGTATAGGATAAGATCATCATTTATGTTTTCAGATGAGGCTTCGAAAATGACAATCTTGTATGTCCTAACTGGAAACCAAGTTGCCTATGGGGTGTGTTTCAGAGTAGGAGTTTGCACTAATAATTGCACTGATTTTTTTTTTCTTTGCCCCTCTGCAGTAAATTTTTCTGGCAGCCACGATCCACTTCAGAGGGTGAAGAAGGAGGTTGGGGCTTTGTGGGGGGGGGAGGGTAAGAAAAGGGCATGTGATTTATGCTCAGAAGTGCTTAGAGCAGCTGGGTTGTTTTCTTTTTTTCTGTAACATTCTCGTGTGATCTTGAAATTACTAATCCCTATCTGAAAACTGGGAATAAGCAAGATGATTTTCTTCCTCCTTTATCAGTCTATTCTGCTTAGCCTACAAGCAGTTTAAGACAGAGGCTGTCTGTCATTCCTGAAGTATGTATGCATCCAATATGCATGCTTTAATGATCTAGAAATACAATTCTGTCACACTGACTGACTGCTTCTGATGTGGACCAGTTATACATACAGAGACATGCATTGCACGTCCTTTTCTCATCCAGTTCTGTTCCCTCATCCCTATTTGGGAAAAGCATAATTTCCTCTATGTAACCATGTCCGTAAACAACTGTGACAACTAGCAGCCTCATCTCTGACTGTACGGAGCTATGTCAGCAATTTGGTCCTGCATCTAACATATCCTAGATCTCACCAAAATATAAATGCTGTGTATAAGATGACAATACAGGTGGAATCATTTCGGTTACTCAGCATATGGTTTGTAAAATAGAGGGTTTGTAAAGTTTGGGATCATTTGGGATGATACATGCTATGTAAGTTTAAAGCACTATTATGTGTAATGCTCACATAAACTTACATTCCTTGGCTTTGCATTTTAGTGCACAAATTAAGTTATAGTAGATATATCTGGAACACCCATTAAGGTTAAACAGTGGTGTGTCTTCTGCTTCATTGTTTAATATGAAATGTTTTATTATGGGAATTAAAATAAAACTTGACCTAAACAGGCAGGCCTTCCTGATATTTTTAGAATGTTATACCATATTCCACATCCRTATTTCACAGAGCAGTATGTGATTAATGATGTGTGTCCTTCCTTCCCCTGTTAATTGATACACAAGCTTTTGGGAGGTATATATTACTATCTAATGTAATCATGCAGAAATGTGAAAAGGAGAAAGGGGGAAAAAAGAAAAAAAGCCACATCCCTTGATGTCTTATCTCAGTTGAAGGGGGATTTTTTTCCCTAGCAAGTTCCGAGCTTGAATGCCTCACAGTGTTGCCAGGATCCATGAGCTTTGAACAGTCTTTGGATCCAAACACCTCCGTGATCCTGTTTAGAGAAATTGTTTTAAATGTGTCTGATACTTCTGCTGCCCCTTGCCCTGGCACCCGGCAAGAGGGCAAAGGAGCCTCTCCCTCCATTTTCTGCTCAGTGATCTTCATCTCACCATCGTTCACTTTCAGGTTGTGAGGCAGGTGTGCTGGAGACCATAGGTTCCTTTAATCCCTATTAAGAACAGCAGATCACAGTGGCCCCTCTGGCCTTATTCCCTATGACTATGAAACTAGCTTTAGCGGCACAGAGATTTAATCTTTCTAGTGGAAATGTAGTGTTGGTCAAAGGTCTGCGCTGCATCTTTTAGGGCTGTTTCTTAGCTCCAAGACGTTAATCATGAGGCAGTGTCAGTTCCAAGTTGCAGATTTTGGCAGGAAGCTTGTGCAGCAGACTCACCTTTCTGCAGCTCTGCTCTCTTGCCTGGAAGAGATCCCAAATAGGAAAGCTGCAAACTCTGCCAGGAATGCAGAGCGGGCCTCCAGCCTGGCGCTTGCAGGCTCCCTTTCTTGCTTGCCTCCCCTTCCCGCCACCCATCCAGTGACCGGAGGGAGGGAACGAGTGGCTCTGGGCTGTGTTATGAGTGTGGGGGGGTCATAAACAGCTCTGTGTCTCTCTGCTTTTTTTAAAAGCATTGTTTTTCTAAACAATGCAGTCTGTGAGCTGCTTCAGGTCCTCATGGAGGGCATAGACGGGGATGAGCCAAGGTGTCTATGCTACTTGGGCCTCTGGCAGCCCATCACTCCTTCAGCTGTTCCCCCCAGTTTTGTTCCTCCGTCTTCAGTTAATTTAGATCATACCTAAAGTGCGGCCACAACTACGTTTAAGCAAAAGCGGTTACCATAGTAACACTGGAGATTTTCTAAATGCAGTCTATGATGTAAACAACTAAAATGACTGTCACCCCAAATAGTTGTTTATTTCTTCCGTGTAGTTTACTGAGTATTTAAATCTATTGTAGCACACACAGATTTACCACTTCTAAGTATAACTTAGAGGAGTGACACATTTTTTCCTATTGCTTTCATTACAGCTGCTCTGTTTCCATGTCAACAGCTCACATTGATAAAGAATTGACATTCTGACTGCATTTGGCAGTATAGGGCACAAGGTGACAATTAAAATAAATCAATGTTTTTAATGATGCTGATGTTAGAATTGTGCCAAAACACTGGGATTCCTGTGCGCGGTAGCCAGAAATTGCTTCCTGAATCTGCAGAGAAATAGGCAGGAATTCTCATGGGAATAGACTTTTCTTTGCAAGATTTTCAAACCTTCCTGCTTACAGATGCAGAAATACTGGGAGAACAAACTCTCTCTTTCTCTTGCAGTTACACACAGAAAATGTACCCAGTGCTGTGCGTTAGTGTGTGCACATGTGTGTTTGCTTTGGCTTATTGAGTTCTAATATAGATGAGGTCTAGAAATTCATAAAGCATGCATTAAAAAAAAACAGACCTCAATTCTTGGACTAAAAACCTGTTTTGATTCAAGTTTTGGCAAAAATTGTAGAGCAAGAGTGCTTAATTAGGCCCCCCCGTTCCATTCCTAATTTTCCTTGTAGTGAATATACATATTGAAATTACTGAGCGACAAGAAACATGGAGGCCCAAAATGTCATTTTTAAAACTTGAGACCCTGTTCAGCAAAGACCTACACTTTAAATTGTGTATTTGGGGGATGAATGTGAGACTATTTTTCTCTGTCTGTGTGAGCAGCATATAGATACACAGTTGCCACAGTTGAGGTGTCACTCCTGTGTTTGTTTTACTTTAGTGCCTTGAGGGCTAAGATCAGTGGCCCACTGTATTAAGCACCCCATTCAGACACAGTAGGAGAGACAGACGCAATCCGTAAGAATTCCCAGACTAAGCAGATGGAGCAAACAGGGAGAGAAAGGAGAAAGGTGTTATCCCTGTTTTACAGGGACAGAGAGAAATTAAAGGAGTTTTTCAAAGCTGCAGATAGGAGGGGTGGCTCCCGGGGGGCTTCCTAGCTGCACTTTGGTTGCTAGAAAATCCCTCATCTAGTGTTTGCTTGGCATCAGACTGGAGTCTTGTGGCAGACGTGGGAATCCAGCTCGGCGCTCCTGTATTGAAATGTGTTCACCTTCAAGGGTAAGCAAAGTTTGGGAATATATTTCCATGGAGGCATTCAGCTGATTCTGTCTAGTTTGAAGTAGGTTTGAATCTATAATTTCCATTCCTTTTGGGGACTATACATACCTCCTAATGTTAGGCATCTAAATTATATGCCTAGTGATCCTAGTTGCTGTGGGTTCTCTTGGTAGCCAATGAGAGAAATAATTGTGTCCAAGCAACAGCTCAGATCACCTTCATCAGGTGTTCAGCACTACCTACTGCAGCTTTTTGAATGTGTAAATCTCCTTGCTTTGTCTTCCATATCATGGGATCATATCATTTCTCATGTTTTTGACACAGTTCTGCAAACATTTTTTCTAGTAAGGTTTCTATTCTTTAAATTAAATTCTTAGATACTGTTTAAGAGGAAAGAATACAAAACCAGAACCACTGGTAAGAGTAAGGCGATTCACAGTACCATTGAGGTGTACCAAAATGTGGCAAGTTTTTGCTCTCCCTCATATGCATATGCACATGCACACAAACACACACACACACACGCAAGCAAACTCCAACCCCCCAAACCAGTCATTTGTGTAATGGAGAATGGAGATGAATTCAGTAAATCCTCCACATGTGTTAATGATGATTTTGTTTCCAGATTGCATTCTTTGGAGGATCTCTGAGCTTTTCAGAAATATTTATGAATTATACCTCACAGCAGCCCGTAAGGTGGTATTACTGCTTTATTTTATAGATGTGAAAAAATTGTGGGATATTGATACACAGAGAAATTCAGTCAAGTCAGTGGCAAATAACTTGTCCCTGTAGAAAAATATCCCTGTTTCAGGTGCAAGACAGGTACAGTGTTGATGTTTCAGCATATTTCAGCCATTCCCGAATGACTTTAATTTGATTGCCCAGGACTGAGACTTTTTTAGGGCATATCCTATGATTGTCACTGAGGTGGTGTAACATAAGGAATAGATTGCAACCGAGAAGGGATTTGTAGTCTCTGTTAGAGAGCCTTGAATATTGGCTGTAGCTGATGATATAACGAAAGCTGGTTAGATGGGTCTGTACCTTAATGAGGGCTAAGAAGATCTAGCTCTCTCTCTTGAACTGCCGTTGGCCTTCCTTATTGTATTCTCCCATCTCTCAGCTGCAGGGATTGCCGGTCTTCCAAGGAAGTATGCGCAGTATGTTTTTTTCCCCACTTAGGTGAGAAGCAGGAACTTAGCAGGGACTGTAAGTGCTGCTTTTCAAAGGTTTGACTGACCAGGGGGTCCTGCCAGGGGGTGACTTCCAGTGTCAGCAGGATTTGGCTTTGGAGGGAGCCACGATTAGGCAGGTATCCTTCCCAGTGCTACAGCTTCCAGCACCCGACTCTACCCTGGTTGTGTGTTTCCCATTGGAAATCCATTACCACAGGCTTGTGGCTGTTGGCTGTCTAGCCCAGTTTAGGTACCTATAGCCATCGTTCCATGGAGATATGACTAACCATGTAGTATTACTTCTTCTACCCCAGTTTTATCAGCTAAATTTAATTAACAGACAATTATAATAACCAGACAAATGTAATAACCTACTGTCATGCTTCATTGTAAATAGTGGCTGTAGTGGTCACACCAGTATTATTTAACTTAATATGAAGGTGTCTGACTTATGATATTGAGAATGAGATGAATAATGCCCAAGACAAGCTTTCTATTAACATGTGGTCCTGGTTGTTTAAAAACTCTGGAAACCTGGCCATAATCAGTAGCAGTAAAGTTGCGAAGAATGAAAGGGCAGTCACAACCATTTATAAACAAATTAATGCAAGAAGAAATGTATAAACAAACATAGACAGGAGTTGAAGAAAAGCTATAATTTTGTCCCAAAAGTTCTGTACTAAAGACTTGGATCCTAACAGGAGTAAATAAGACTCATTCCTAAGACACAGTTGAGAAATCTTTATGCAAAATAGAAGGAATATGTAAGTGATAGATGTCAAATGATGTTTGGCTATAATTGGATGCAGCATGAATACAGTCAAAATGTTAACCTAATTCTGTCCCAAATCTGAAACCAGACCTTGCTCTTATAACTGGTTAAGTTTTTTTCCTCCTAAGCGTTCCTGTAGTGCAGTTTTGGAACCAGTAATTGCAAGTAAAGTGTAATTCTAATAGCGTAGCAGGCCCTTTTGTCACCAGTGTTGTGCAACACTGGAAAAGCGAAGATAAAAGAATTTCGTTACCTCATATCCCTTTATGTAACAAATCATGGGGTGGGAAATAACAGTAAAATATAGGTTTTTTTAATGAATCAAGTGTGTTAAGCTGTAATGTTCTGCCCTCCTTAAATAGTAGAAAGCAATATGTTGCCAGTGGCACAAAATATTATCTTGTGTTTTTTTTTTTAATAGAATTGTAAAACCCATTTCCCTGCATTGGGGATGATGTAGTGAAAATGCTGGGTGTTACTCACAGTTTTGCTTGGTTTCATTCATTTCTGAGTTGCCTTTTGTCATCAGTGGGGTGCAATTCCCACAAAGTGAAACAACGCATGCAGTATGGAATAACTAGATGCCTAGAAACAGCTGTATGCTGCCTTAGGCAGTACCTTGCTGGTTAACAGGACTAATGAATGTGCACACTAATAACAGTGCATTGTGGCTGGTTTAAAGCTCAAGACCAAAGGTTGTTTTTCAGATAAGAGAAAGGAGAGGGTGCAAATACACAGACATGCAGGAATACAACATTTTGTGCAATTTTAAGGCCTTGACACAAGGAGAGGATTCTTCTTTCTCTGCTGTTACACTGCAGCAAGGGTTGCAACCTGAAACATATCTAAGTTAAAAATTGTTTCAAGCGTTGTTGCACTTCAAAGAGGCTCCTTCTATTGGTGGCCCTTGGCAGAGCACCGGGGGAATGGTAGTAGCTAAGGCTTACTAAAAATGCAGTTGGGCTTCCTGCTGTGGCAGGCGTTATTGAGCAGTTACTTTGCTACCTTGCAAAAGGATAGGCATGCCCCTCCTTGTCTGTCCGTGCTGGCGAAGATAGGTGTGCAGGCCCAGATCTCCCCATCCCTTTACAGAAACCTGGTACCTGGGAAATGCTTGCAGTAATTCAGTGATAATAGGTTTCTGGCCAAAAGCAGGATGAAAGAGCATATAGTGACGCATGCAATACCCATTTCTTCTCATGCTGCCCTGGGTGTGCCAGGTACAATCCAGACCTTTTTCTAGTTCACAGCAGAGGAGCAACATAGCAAGTAACTGTCCAGCTAGGGTACTCCATTCACTCTCCCATATCTGCAGATGAAGAGTGCTGTTGCCACAGGAAGAACAGCTGTGGGTCTCTGGTGACAAGGTAAGTAGTACTAGTGACTGGCAAGTGAAAGCTGTGGGGAAGGGGAGTTCCCAGGGTGTCAAAATGTCTCAGCTCAGCTCTGTCTCCAGATGTTGTAATGCTGAGCCAGCATCCTGATACACTTTGTTATCCTGGAAGATAGCAACTCCGCTTATTGCTCAGGTTCCTGTTGGGATTGCTGGGACCTGAAACTGGCCTATAATTGCAGCTGTCAGCTCAGTGTTAAATGGAGAGATGTAAAATACCTCCTTGCACATCATTTATTAACATTTAAAACCCATCAGGGGACATATAAAACGTTCCTCTTTTTGTAACATTTATAAACTACTGAGGAGCACAGGTGCATTCCCCCATATTAATTACCCTAATTTAGGCAATGTCCGTGGAGGGCCTGTAAGCACACCAGCTATGAGTGCCCCCACAATCCTTTTATTTCTAGGCAATGAGGTTCCCATGAGCCTATTCCAGCTGCAAAATCCCTGGCATGAAGCAGGATAGTGCTGGAAAGTGAATGTGTTTTTAGGCCTTGTCTACATGAGGGAGTTGCACTAAGCTTACTGGTAAATCTGCTTATCTAAACCAATGCAAAATATGAGGTGGAGAGTCTTATTTCATCTGGTAGCTTCCTTTATGTTTGGATTAGGTTTGAAACCAAGTGAACTCCCATTTAACATCTTTAAATAAAGATGTATGAGAGCATTTTCATCACTTTAACTTGATTTGTTTCAGTCAGATTTAAATAAAACCAGTGAAACTTTCTTGTACTGAGGTCACCTCAGTAAAAATAAACTTCTGTCTCTTTTCCACAGGCCTAAGGGTTTGCAGTTCTTTCTGGCTTTTCACAGTGCCTGATTTTACCCACCTAAGCCAGGGGCCAGTGGGTTTTACAAACTGTTCTGAATCAGAGCTAATCAAGGGAGGGACATTTAGTGGTCTAGGAAGGAACATGAAAAAAGGCTGTTTTACTTATCTCACTCCACAAAGAGTGATCACAGCATCTCCTCTGAACCTCTTCAGACCTAGTACTGTGAACGCATTGGACCTGTTGTCGACCCTCAGTATCTTCTTGTTGCTGTCATAGTATCTGGTGGAGCTAGAACATATGGAGTAGTCCAAGTGATGTATGTGACTGGGATAGGGTCAGCCTGCCACATCTTTAGATGGCAAATTCTCTTTGAAACATTCAGTCCTCTCTACCAGGCGTTGGTATTAGTATGTATGTGCTAGAGTGAAAAAACAGGTAGTTTCCTATTACCCTTAGGTTATTTCAGCTAGCTGTTAAAATAGCTGATAAAAAGAAAGAAGTGGCTTCTTTTGGTTCATGAAATCCTTTTAGTAGACATATTTTCTTGCAGTACAGTGACGTTTAGGAGAATAAAATGAATAGGTTATACTGAATGTCATCCTGAGTTTCTCCTGTGAAATAATTTGAAGAGTGTTCCCCAACTGCATGTGCTGAGCTGTGAGAATTGTTGCTGAAAGCACATAATATTGTGTATGCTTAATTTTAAATTACTCCCCCATGGAAAAGTCTATATGTATTATAAAATTAGCCTGATTTTGAGTGATACAGATCTATGGTTTTCTTCATCAGAGATGAAGGCAGATAAATGTTGCTTGTGACTTTCTGGCTATACACTTGCCTTGTCATTTGGGAATTCGAGCGAGTGTCCCAAATCAGTGATGGAGACACACTGAGAAATGTCATCTAGAGCAGCCCTTATAGGGTTCTTGTGCTGAGGGGAGCTGATTAGGTCCAGTGCCTGGAGGAGTATCCTTCTGCAAAGGTATTCTTACCATCAGCTGTGCCATTAAGCCATATATCATAGGAGAGCTGGAATTTGTTTTTATCAATTCAGGAACAAGATTCTACATCTGTTCCTAATTACAGGTAGGGGTCTCAGAGGAGGTCTGAGTTACAGTGTATGTGGATATCAAAATGCATAGCTCTCATTACTTGAATAGGTAAATAATTTTATTCATCATCTGTGCAGGGACGTAGGAAGTGTAGCCCAGGAGATGTTAACAATTAACTGCAATCTAGTTTGCATTACTGGCTATCAATATCTTCAGCTATTCTGCACAGTAGTTTAGTATTGACTATGTAAAGCTTCTAAAGAAGGGGTTAACTTTTTTTTTACTATATTGGGCTTTTTCACGTATATTTCTGTTTTTGCCAGATTGCGTTTACATTATATTTTCTATAAAGGATGTGTTTTTATGGTTCTTTGCTTTCTTCTTGAGAATGAGGGACCCAGTGACCACAGTAGGATCCTGGATACCTCCGCTCAGAGCTGGCTTCTATTCAGATTGAGGTGCTAACCACCACCCGGGACTGTTTCCTATACCTGAAACAGATAATCTCCCTGAACCCCAAAAATTTACTTTTGGCAGACTTGTTGTTGGTAATCCTTTTGAGGGCAGCTAACTGTGTCCCATGCAGTATAAAGATTCTACAGTCCAATAAATGCAAGGATTTGCTTTTGTTTTTTAAAAGACTTGCCTTCACTGTAGAGTTACTGTATTTGCTTGCAAAAAAGTCACACGTAAGAAATGCACAAGGAGACTCCACAACCCGTATTGGTACATTGCTATGGATTCAAACAGACATAAGAGAGCAAAAATAATGGGAAGTATAGCTGTTTGCAAGTAAATACAGAATTATTGAAAATTTTCTCCTTAGCTTGAGTTAATTTAACTGAAATGCATTGGTGCCTTTTGCTAAAGTTGTCTGTCCATTTGGAGAGTATAAGCTAAAACCTGAGTTAATGTCACACACCAGATGCTAATATGACTTCCCTGCATAGCTTAATCACAACGCTACAACGTGGCTGTTCTCATTGGAGCAAAGCTGACTCGAGGGGAGTTAACTCAAGTGTATGTAGCTGCTGAGAAAGTCTTTTTTATTTAGTTAGAAATTCCAACTGTATCCCAGCCAGTGCAAAATACCACTGACAGATCGGTTCTGCCCTCTGCTAATTGTGGAAGCAGAAATGCTGCGATGGTTTGTGTGTGTGGGGCTGGGGAATTCCTCTGCGTGGAATGCAGTCATGGGAAATATGCTGCTGCTATTGCTCAAATTGTTAAGTTTGTTGAGGTGAACAGCAGTTATCTGCAAATGGGAACAAGAGAAAAACTGGTGATTCCAAACCAGTACATTTAAGTTGAATTCAGTACTAAGTAAATTGTTGAAGCTGTTAGTAAAACAGTCAGTTTGGAAGCAACTATAGGAAATGGGATGTAAATAGTTAGCAGCATGGGTTTATTAAAAGTAAATCATACAAACTAACTTAATTTCTTTCTCTGATAGGATAAAAAACTTGGTGGATAAGGTAAATCCACCAGAAAGGTGTATCTCAATTTTACAAACATTTTTCATACATTTCCATACAACAATCTCATAAGAAAATTAAAAGCATGGCTAAGATATAATTTTTATAAAATATGATCAATTGTAAGTCTTTTTGAGTGACAGTAAATATATATGCCAAGGTATATCTAAAGTGCTTGTCACATTGGTGCTTATATACATAATAATAGCTCAGTTTTGAGAGAGCAGAGAGCTGTCTTTCAGGAATCAATCCTGGCTCCGGTACTAAGTTAATGTGCTCTATTTTCATTAATTACTTTGATGGTAGGATTAAGACTTCATTGATCATATGCGCGAATGATATTAGTCTTGTCGTGACTGCAAATACCATGCAGAGAGTAGTCATTAAAATACATCATCCTCTGGACATGCCCCTAGCATATGCCCTGGAGCCTCAAACAGGGAATGTGTGTTTAGCTAGGCCGCTTTGGGATCTCTCTTTAAAGCAAAACTCCCTCTGTCCTTCTATCTGGGGTCAAGGGATTGGCTCTATATCTACAATTACATTAAAAAAACCTTGAAAAACTTACATTAAAAGAACATTAAGGTTGTAAAGCCAACCACTGAGTAATTAGGAAATAATAGAATTCAAGTGGCCTGTATAATTTTATTTCAGCTTCCTAATGCATATGTATTATGAGGCAGTCTTTAATTCGAGGAATCAATACTATTTTTAACTCAGGATTTTCCTTTTGGTAGCCCTCTGCATAGGAAGGAATTGCATGCAGACTGAGTTTTACAATTACATGAAAAATTCCTCAGAACTTCATTCCAGGCCAGTTTGCAGCCGTGTTTTCTAATGACATTCTTGCAAAATGGAGATGTGTATGCAGAAACATGGAAACACTTCAGTGTAACATTACAGAAACACTAGCAAGAAAAAACATGCAGTTTTGGAGTGCAACAATGATATCTGATAAGAAATTTGTGAAATTTAACATTTTTTAATGAATCAAATGGAACTGAAAAAAACCCTTCCAAATTCAGTTTCACTGCAGATATTTTGCAATGTCTGTAATTAAAGTCATAATATGATCTATATGTACACCGAATCTTTGTGTCTGAAGGTTTGCACTGTTGCCTTAGATGCATGATAATTAGGCATTTTCTGTTGGATGCTCTGGATAATACCATTAGATGCACAATAATTAGGTGTTTTCATCTCATTAATATTCATTTTCATACATTTAAATGCCTCTCTTATAGCATGCGTTAATTAACATACATTACAATGGTATATTCCTCTTCCCCATTCACCCATTCTGACTAATTTAATGAGCTGATATATCAGATGACTTCTCTTACAGCATTCTGCTGTTGTATCTTGGGTGGGAACAAAGAAGTGGTTATCGTGCTGTTTGTGGGTGGTATTAGTGCAGCTATTTGTTCTGTCAAGGAATCTGGAGCATGGAGAGTCTGTCCTCAGTGAGACTGTTGCAAAATAGATGGCTCCTTACCATCTATTTCCTTGTATTCATATCATTAACACGTGCATCACAGAAGTAAAGTTGGAGCCCTAGTGTCTTGTTCGAATTGAACATAGTTTGTTCTCCTAAAAGCTTATATTTCTTGAATCACAGAGTGTAAAGTGCAGCCTGCCAAACTGCAGTGAAGGGCACACCAGCCTTTAAAAATATCTTTCCCTACTGTTATAATTAGGGCTAATTCGAAAGGTAAACTAAATAGGGGAGTTGAAGGAAATCCCTGTCTCCTGAAAATGTCTGCAAGGAGGTGAAGTAGTAGCTAAAATGCTGCTGTGTAATTACACCTACTGGGGATATTCATTAGAATTCTTAGGTTACTCCAGAGTCTGACTATTAGTATTACGTTAGACAGCTTGCCTGTGTATCGTGCAAATATTTTAACAGACTGTGCACAGGACCTCCCACAATAATATCTGTGGTTGCAATTCCTGTGTTCTGCTGAAGTACAAATAATAACAATAATAGTAAACACATACAGAAAATAAATATAGTTCCTTCCGTAGATTTAGCAAATAGAATTTCTGTGACAGTATGCTATGTTTCTTTATGAGTCTCATTTCATCAAAAATTAAGGGAAAAACTCCTGTAAAATTCTTCGTACTGATAAATCAAAAAGCAATCTTAGCAGTTAACAGATTATTCAAATTCAAATGGAGAAAACACACCTGGAGGGGAATTTTCAAAAAGGCTCAATGTCAACTTAATTCTGTTCCCACTGAAGTCAACGGGAGTTAAGCCAGTACAGAGCGTTTTTCAAAATCTTAACTCTAGGATCTGCATACCCATCTAAGTTCGATGAGGTTTATCCTTTAGAAGATTCCAAGTTATTAAGGAAGAGATTTTCAGTAGTACCTGAGGGATTTAGAAGCACAGTTCAATTAGTCTTTCACTGCAATTTGTGCTTCTAAATACCTGAGACAAGTTTGAAAATCTCACGCTAAAACCCCATCTCAGCTGTTGGTTAAAGCCTCAATGCACATGTCTGTTCCGATAAAAATAGGATTCTAGACTGAGGCACATGCAGAATTTTGTGTGTGGTTAGATGATACACCAGGAGAATAGGCTGTCACATTATCGTTAACTCTAAGTGAAAGGCACTGTCAAGTGTGAAACATTTGAATAACATCACAAACGTTGTTGTCGCAGTTCTGTGGTGGGTCCTGTTAATACCGAGGAATCACGTCTGTGACTTCTGTTAAACTGAGAGGCGTGTAACTCCCTGAAGATGCCAAGAGGGTAAGTTACTATTCATTTGGATCGTGATGGAAGGATCTGGTGCCCTACTTTTTGGATTGGTATGTCATTTAGGAGTAGTGGCTGTGGTTGTATGTCAGTAAATGTGATTTACATGGATTTACATGGCTCCTTTTCTTACGGCTTTTAAAAAGTGTAACTTCAACCACCCAACAGTCCATTATTGACCCCCACCCCACTAGTACAGTGAAGATGATCAGATTTGGGTGTCTTTACAGTGCTTGCTTTTTCTGCTGACAAGAATAGACATATTCCTGCTTTCTTGAGTCTGATTGAGGAGAAGATGCCATTGCTTTTAACTGTCTAGAAGAGAAAGAGGAGAGGGATCTGTCAGTGTATTAGAAATCGGGAGAGTTTCAGCTGTGGTCCTTAGCAGGAAGGGTTCAAAGCTGAATGCTACTGCATTTGAAAGCAGGTTGACTTGCGATGCTGAGTTAACCTCCTCCCCCAACGATGGCATGCCAGTAGTTCACAGTTCAGTGTACTTTGTGCACAGTTCAGTGCTCACAGGATACACTATATGATTCACACAGTTATGGGCAGAAGAACCTTTTTAGAGGTCAAATTTTCCCTTCAGGTATATCCAGGCACTCCCACTCATGGGAACTGAGATGGCAATTGAACAACATTATTGCCAGAATGATGCTTTGTACCATTCCTGTACATCTCAGGACCTCTCATGAAGGTGCCTTGCTTTACATTTTTGACTCTGCTGCAGTGCATTTGAGCAGGGATTGTTTTTTTTTTTTCAGGGGGGGAGAATGAGAGCAAGAAATTGGTAAATGTTGTGCTTTAAAACAGGAGGACTAAAAATGGATGCTTAATCTGGGTTATTTTAGTGTGCATTACACCACACAGAAATGAAGAGAAAGCTTGAAATTTATTACAAGGCTAACATTAAGGCTAACAGGACAGCCTAGTCTTTGGTAAGCGGGTGGGCGAAGGAGAAAAAGTCTGTTTCTATCACATCCATTCTTCTCAGCGAACCTTATTACTCACGTCGCAGGGAAGAGAGCAGGAGTGTTACAGCAACACACCTGCAGAAATGCCAGATGCTCTTCTCCCATGAGCAAAGGGGGATGAAGCATCAGGAAATGAAGAGAGTCTCGTCCTGATGAATGGAGGGCAGTAGTGAGCTCCGCTAAACAGGGTGAAATACTCTGTACAAGAAAGGAGTCTGGCAGATGTAGTAGCTATAATTCACACACCTCATGCCAGTCAGTTCAAGGAACTACTGTATTATGAAGTGCAGAGTATAGAATTATGGTGTAATTCAGAACTATCTTTTTACATTATTGAACCTAAACAAAACCCCCTGGGACAAAACTGTTTTGAGGGAGAGCATTTGGACTTGCTCTGGAATGAACAATTAATGAATAATTCCAGAAGTTTCGGATTACTTTAAGAAGAACAGGGATTTACTGTCTAACTGGGATATCTCTATTTGATAATATTTTTGTTTAAATGGACAGTCCATTGGCATTGGTGGCCCTGGCTGATAGAGGAAAACTGTGAACAGCGATATCATGGGGTTAGCCTGTGAGGGAAAAGGATCCTTACAGAGAACTGCTGCTCTGGGGGTTCGGGGCGCGTTAAAGCAGGGAATCTCTGGATATTGAGAGGGTGGAGGAGAGTTCAAAACAGAGAGCTCCTGACCCAAAAGAAACCAGGCAGCCATCAGAGGATGACTATCAGGTCAGAGGATGTTTGCATTACTGGGGCACCAACGGCATGGGAACCTGGCGGCAATTGAACTGTAGATAGGAGAAGTGAAGGGATGAGCTGTTGGAGTGGTCCCATCAAAATGTAACATGAAGGAAAGGAGAGGATTTCAAGTTACAGAGAAGGGTGCAAAGCAGTAAGAAAGAAACAAATTCACCCCCATGACCCAGAGGAAACACAAGACAGCGCTGTATGACTTTACTGATTTGGGAAGAAGTGCCTGACTCACAGAGATTCCTGTCTGGTGGTCAGTCTCTGAACAGGTGCTTATCCAATCTGTTTTACTTTGGTTTCTGTAGACAACTGCAGTTCCTGGTGAACAAATGTTGGAAATACACTTTTGACTCTGCATGGCTTGTCTGGCCTTTAGGCTCAGCTTAGACTGATGTGTAATGGGAGCCTTGCTTTGACAGGAGCTCTGTGAAGGCTTTGGTGACTTGGAGAGGAACATTTCCTTCCCTATGTTGGTCTAATCATGGAGGAAGCAAGTCACTTCTATCTTTATCTCATTTGCCTGGAGAGTTGCTCTGGTAAGGAGAGCACACTATAGAAGAGTCAAGTTTTCTATCCTTCCTTTCTGTACCTATTTCTTTTTCTCCCAATTCATCCCACTTACACAAAGGAAACAACTGGATTTAAATGAATCCATGAACAAGTGGCTCTAAAAGAGAAAGATTAGCTATTTAATCAATGGCTTCTGTTCATCCCTGCCACCCAACCTTGCCTACTTCTGCCTTTACTAAAGACTAGAGGAGGAGAAGAGGTTCTAGGGTAGTGAATGCTCTATTCTTTCCCTCCAGGCAGAATTTAGGACTATTCAGCTTCATGGGGGAACAGTGAGCTTGCACCAGTGAACCCTCTGGGAGATGGTAATCCCATTGTAAAGGTGATGGCAGTGCAAAGCTGTCCTAATGTCAGCCTTAGCAGGATGGGCAAGCGAGGTGTGGAGATGGGTGGTACAGGAAGTCCAGGACGTCTATGGGGGCCATTGATAAACTGGTGCAAATCCAGGGCCTCTAAAGATGCCTCTGCTCCCACGGCCCCCAGTTGAGCTGCTCTCACAGCACTGTGGCTGCGGGTTGGTGCACTGTGCATATACTACAGCTAAGGTGAAAATAGCAGCATGTACTGTATTTGTTGCTGTTCTTTTTCTTGACGTAATCAAGCACTGTAGGTTTTACACACCAGCACACAGATTACTGGCATTTACTAGGAAGCACGAGGAGCAGGCTGGCAACTGCTTGGAGGCGCACGGAATATACAGGCAATTGCTCTGGAGCATGGGGAACACACAGGCAATTCAATTCCCAACTGGTTTCTAGGCAGGAGCTACCAATTAAAATTAAAAGAATAAAAGACTGCAAGCTTGGGACTGATGATATGCTCTGGAGAGAGGAGTTGCCAACAGCTTGTGCTACAAAGATGCCTCTCTTTCAGTGGATTTCAAATGGCAAAAGAAACTCAGGTAACAGATCATTCTTTTCTTCTGGCTTCCCTGATTTTCATGTACTCAGTCATGCAGCCAAAATTCCTACAAAGACAGACGGGGCTGCTCCCCATGAATTCCAAGCAGTGAGCCAACCTTTTGAGAGCTGATGCAGTGAATATGCCAGCAGTCAGCTATACCTAGGAAGCAAGATTTTAAAACTAAGCATCAGGTACCTGAGCAGAGAATGCTGAAAGATGAGGCTTAGATAATCTACTAATGAGAGTATGGTATTTATTTATATATATATAAAAGGACTTTGGATTAAAAAAAAAGATTTTTTCCATCTAATGTGTCTTTCACATTAGCTGCTAATGAGTCTCTGAAGCAGAACTCCCCTTCTGATGGAGGATACTGAAGCCTAACGAGATGAGATTATTAGACATGTGTGGGATCTGCAAAGCCTGGATTTATGCTGTGCCCATCACTGTGGTACCTGAGGATCATATAGGAAGTGGGCAAGTTTCATCTGTGGCTACCATAGGGCAGATGAAGTTGTAAACCAGAAACTGTTATTGGTTATAAAGTCAAAACATGCTCTCTGCCTCCTCTCAGAAGTCATATGAATGTTGATGAACTAGTCAGGTGAGCAGAGGCTGCTGAGTTGGATCTTTTCACAAAAAGCAGTGAGTTCACCCAGTTTTTTTAATGACTTGTACAAACCAGGATGACACAAAGATTCTTCGTGCTGCAAGACTTGGAAGTTGTCACGGCGGTGCAAGGCAAGAACTCATCTTACCTGAACTCCTCATCAATCAGAAGGAAAAAGCTATAGCCATCATCCACTGAAAAATGGTGACATATGACGCTACCTGGTCAAAACGACTAGAGGTAGCGTATGCATCATTTTAAGATGCTTTTTGTCGCATGAGGTCTTTACTTGAGAAGCCAACTAAGGAAGTGAAAACCTTTCAGGCATCTCCCAAATGGCACTTCACCTCCATCTGGTAACTTGAGAATCACCAGACTCCACACTGCAGTACTTTAAAGTCATTGCGGTACCTCATGTCAACATAGCTCACCTACATAAGGGTTTGCTTTGTGAAGAATGAACTGTGCGGCTTTCAGATTTTTCTTTCAGAGAGCTTAAAACAGAAACTGATCCACTAGCAGGTGCAGGATGGAATCATTTATTATTGCTCGGCTTAATAAACAGCATCTTAAGTTATGATATCGATTACAATGTTGAATGAAAAGGCTGAGCTGGCATTATTGTATTTGACACAAGCAGTATTTTAAAATATTTACACTGATTGCACGGTGCATCAGTATTGTTTTTGGAGAGCAGTAGACTTAAAATATGGCATTGCACAAAGTGCTAGGTGCTTCTGAATTCATTTACTTAAATTTTGATCTAAAAATCAAAGACATTGCATGGCAAATGGTGCCAGTTCAGAGTTCTTGTACCCGTTAACAAACACAAGCCAATGTTTGCAGTATCAGTTCACCAAGTTAATGACATTATAGCACAGCAAAAATACGTTTGCAGCAACCCTAATAAGTTCTGTAGGATTCACTGACAGGATAAACATGTCTTCTCTGTCCTCCTTTTCCTCCCTCCCCCCCAAACAAGCAATAAAAACATTTTGCATAAACAAATTCCAAATTACAACTAATCATAGGAAAGCTGACAAATGTATGCTATGCTAGTCTGTGAAAATACTAATCAAAGCAGCCTGTCAATTGTTAAAGTTAATGATTTAGATATGCAAAACTCTGACTAAATTTTTGTGGATAATTACATAATTACGCCTGGGTTAACACAATCAAAAATAGCAATTGCATGCTCCATCTTGAAATCACCATGGCAGTTCCCTTGTATTTTTTAGAGGCCTCTTTACTCTTCTTCCCCATGTGCAAGAAGTGCAGTAGGGAAAGGAAAAAAATTGGGAGCCACATGGGAAAGAAAAGCAACTGTGGTAGATGTCTCCTACCTACTGTATCTCCTCTTTGCCCTCTGCAAAAACAATCAGCTGGAGCACAAGGCACCCACTAGACTGGGTGGAGGCGTGGAAAATGCGAGGCAGATAAAGGAGGATTGGAAACAGGAGTGTTATCTGCTATAAAAAGCTGCAGTAGCAGCACCTCTACCCAGGAATTAAAATATGCCTGAAAACGAGCTTTTCCTGTGGGAGGCCTTTCAGATTGAAGGATAGAGAGTTTATACTTCATTTTAAAGGGCTTGCCATGATACAGGAACCTAGGACTGGCAAGGCTTACCTAGATGATTCAATTTTTCATTAAATTATCAAATCATTCAAGAGTTCCTTTTGATCATAAACAGGTCTCTGCGAGGTGTTTAGTCCAGAAGGCTCTAATAAGCTGTTTTATCCAAATCCTCACCCCTGTGAGCTATGAAATGCTCCCTGCACTGATCACCCACCTTCAAGCTCTGCTACCAAAGGCTGGAAATCACAACCACACCGGGGTGCCAGGGGACAGGGCCTGTCTTTGCAGAGGGGAGTGCTAGAGAAATGAAAGGTGGTAAGAGGCCCAATCCTGTTGGGCACCCGTGTTATTCAAGTTCCTTGGAAAACAGCTCTGAATTGCTTTTAAGCATCTTTGAAAAGCCTAGACCTTGAAAATCTTGAATTTCACTTGTGGCACCTTCTTTTCTTTCTCTGTGTTGGCTTCATGGGCTCTTTTTATACTAGCTCTAACTGATGTAGTTTAGAGATTCCAGATGTCAGGAATTTCAGGCAGGTGGGAAAAGTATAAATAAAATGGATATTGGGCTCTTTCCTAAACTTCATATTGGCTAGGATGGGGTAATGATAGTGATGGGGATTTAAAAAATAATATATCTCTCCTGTAATTTTTTATCATAATTTTTCTATACAGTTTCCATTAAATAGATAAATGACCTAAATGAAAAAGAGAAATAAAATGAAAGTATAAAATCAGTCCCTGTCAAGCAATACATAAAAGAGTCAGGGCCCCAGTGTTCAACACCTCAGTCTGCTAGTAGATGTTGAAGGGAATTGACTGGCTTTACTAGTGACTTACTGGTAGTAGGCACCTAACGTGAGGGAAGTAAACGCGCATTTATCTAGATGTAGAAATCCTTCCACCCCAAAAATACACTATCAATCAGAGTAAGCTTAAACTAATTGATGCTACGGAGCCAACTACTGCTTTTATTATATTCTCAAGAGTGACTCTTACAAATTCCCTTGATTGGTTGCTCAGTAATAAAGGGCATGAAATTAAATAATACTGCAATTTGGTGTCTGAACGAAACCTGAAATGTTCTTTTGGAAACGCTGCAAGCACCTGGAGTAACAGCAAGGCTCTGAGGTAAGGCTCTTTTCACCAGTCTCACTGCTTACTTCTGCTGCACTGATGAAGCAAAAATAAACTTCCTGTACTTAGACAGATTTTAAACATTTTTCCGCAAGACAGAAACCAGATGGAATATTTTCACAGCTGACACCAAAATTCACAGTTTTTGTGACTTCTGTGATATTGTGATTTATACAGGGACTTTATGTATCAGCAGCCCTGAATAGACAGACAGTCTCTTGCCACTCAAGCTTTTAAACATTATTTGGATTGGTAGGTTAAAAGATTGTATTAGCTGTGTGAAATGTGAAGTATCAGTGGATTTAAATGATAGCTCTGCGGCCTGTTCTGTTTCTGTGTCTTGACTATAAGTCATAATAATAAAATATGTTAAAAGTACAATGCTCCGAAATGGATAGCAAACCTTTAAATGCCTTGAAATTAATCATTTGTAGAAGCAAACAGAAATTCTTATGTCAGGTCACAAGCACAAAGCAGGCTATTGACTTCAAGTATTTGTTAGCTCTCTTAAAGGTAGATGTGAGTGGCAGAAGGTGCTCTTTTTGGGGCTGCTGATCATGAAAGCAATGCTTTCAGATTAACTTGAAGCTAGAGGATACGTATATAGTCCCCATGAAAAAAAGAAAAAAAAGTAAAGTTATTTTTCTGTTTGGGACTGAGAAGTCACGTAGAAGTTGCTAGTAGCCAGGTAGCATGAAAACAGTAGAGAGTGGGGGATGCAGCAAACCTGGATGCAGGTGAGGGTTTCTTCTCACGTGCTGTTTCCTTTGTTATTTGCTTGTGCCCTAATCAACTTGCTGTTCTTTGCATTCAAGCTTGCTCCCACCTTTGTGGGAATTTGCGTTTTCCTGGGAAACTCATGTTGACCTGTGCCTGAGGAGAAGTTCAGAAACATACTGATTTTTATGGGGCTTTCTCTATGCATGAGAGCATTATTTCAATAGCCCTAGGGGCTGCCTGTCTGTTTACAGATGCAGTTCCAGATTTTACCTTTTTCCTTCACTGTCTTTGGTGACATGGGTTCTGGCTATCTGATATCCTCACGAATCTGGAGCAACACATTGGTGTTCTCTGATCCTTTAGTGCTAACTGTGCCCGAGAGTTCAGTCTGCTGAGGGAAGAAGTGTTGAAGGTATTTCTGGTGTGTGTTTGTGTGCATAGGGTCCTCTACCCTGGCATCCTCCCCTCTTGCTAGTCTAACAGGGACTCTGGAGCTCAGAGAAATGCCTTGTGTTTAGCCAGGTGTTTGTTTAGGAAGGGATGTGTTGTTGCTAGGGGATATAATTTCTTTCCAGCTCTGAGAAAGATGGAGGTATATATTATTTTAGATGCTTGTAACATATGTACCTTATATTTGTAGGAGGATTTATTGTGTAAATCAATGAAAAAATAAATAGTAACAGGTCCTACGCACCCAGGTCAAGGGCAAGGCTCAGGTTCTAGTGTGTTTTGCCTGCTCAACCATTTCTTAAGGCTACTGGCATACCAAAGTTTTTTTCAATCCTCTGGAAACATATGTACCAGTCTCAACTCCAGCCCAATGGTTACACAAGTGTAGCTTAAAACCACCTATATCCTTCACAGTGAAATGGTAGTTGATGACGTTTTGGATGTGTGAGGCAGATTTTTTCCAAAATACGGAGGAGACAAAGGAGCAGGATGCTTACTAGAATGTAGGAAATCCTACAGAACTGTGTGCTAAATAAATGCTGGTTCCAATGATTTCTGCTGGAAATCAGCATACAACAAAACATTTGGTGTTAACATATGGATGGAGGTGTGGGAGACAGTTAGAGGAAGCCTTCCACTTTTCTGTACGTGTTTATAATCTAGTGTCCTCAACATTATAGATGCTACATATTGAAAATGTCTGTAAGCAACCTGGTTTCCCCCCTAAAAAAAAAAAAAAAAAGAAAGAAAAGAAAAGTGGTGGTAGGAGTAGAAAATATGGCCATTTTTAATATATTATTTCCATTTTTGGACTGTTTCTGCCTATTTTTCCAGCCAGCTTCAGTGAATACAGGCACTGTATTAGGAGGTTCGTGCTAATGAACAATTGTTTGGAAGGCTGTAGCACAAATCTGTAACGTTTCCTTCTATATACAATCACTAAAATCCAGGAAACCGTGTTTTAAATGTAGCTCTGATACCTAGGGCAGTTTAAACAAATGCAGCCTACTCTTGCAAGATGCTTCCTTTGGCTACGCTGGAAATTCTAGGCATATATTCTCTGATCTGGCAAATTACTTAAATATATGCTTAAATCCCACATGTACTTGCTTTGAAGTCAATGGGATTACTTGTGTGTGTATATGCTCTGGTGGTTTGAGGCCTTATAACATTAGTGGACGCTTGGCATTTAGAAAAATAGGACTAGAAGGAGCCTCAAGAAGCCACCCTCCCCCACCCTTCTGCAAGGCAGGATCAGTTATATTTGTCATTCCTGGCAGATGTTTTTCTAGGCTGTTCTTAAAAAACATCTGGTGTTAGAGATTCCTTAGCTTTCCCAGGCTCTATTCCAGAGCTTTAGTATCTTAATTATTATAAATGTTTTTCCCTAATGTCTGACCTGCGTCCATCTTGCTGCAAAAACCCATTATTGTTTGGACTTTCTAACAAGGAAGAGCCCTGTGTGTGACAACCTTTTACACATTTAAAGTCTTAACGTTGCCTTGCCACAAACTCTTTTCTCTGAAGACTGCAAGGTATATGAATCTTTTCTCCTAGACAAATTTTCTAGACCTCTGGTCATTTCTGTTGCTCTTCTTCTGGGTCTCTCCAATTAGTCCATCTGTGCCTCTTCTCCTCCCCTCTCCTGTTGAATTTCATCCCTTTTCTTGACAACACTCTAATTTTTCCACATCTTTTCAAATTCTGAGCCTCCATACTTGCAGTTGTCCTAAGCACCCCATTTTTACAGTGCGTTAACACAATAAGCATGCTCTGTCATGACTAGATGAAAGTATTGAGGAGAATCATATCCACAGCAGTTTTGTAATCTTCCTCCCCCATATGTGTCCCCCACCAATAGCTTGCTCTGACTATGGGCAAATGATAAGTTTCTCTGCAAATCGTGTTTAGCCACACTTGTACCTGTTCTACAACCATTTCATTCAGACCATGTTTTGTTAGTGTGCATTTGAAAGTGACATGTGAGACAGAACCAGAAGCTTTACTAAATCAAGATACGTGACATCTTTTGCTTTGCCTCTGTCCATGAGGCCTATTACCCTATGGCAGAAGGAAATTAAATTGATCTGACAGGATTTATTCTCTACAAATCCATACTAGCTGCTATTCATTTCCATGTTATCTTCTAGGTGCTTATAAATAGTTTGATTATTTGTTCTGGTGTTTTTCTGGGGATTGAAGACAAATTGACTGGCTGGTAACTCCTTAGCTCCGCTATCCCCCCCCTGTGTAGAGATAGGTATTATGTTTGCTCTTTTCTAGCCTTCTGGCATCTCATCTTCTATTCATGCATTCTCAGAGGTGACTGTCCAGTGATTCAGAGATTGTATAAATGGTTATTTAAGAATCCTGGGTTGAAATTCATTGTGCCCAGTCAATTTGAAGACCTCTAATTTATTTAAGGGTGCCTTAATCTGTTCTTTCTAGGCCATTATCTTCCTGCTGCTACATCTTCTGTTCTTTGTCTGCATTGGTGTCTGTATCCTGGAGAAGCTTCTCAGAGGGGCTTCCAGCTCTCCTTAACTCTTTCTTTTGCCTCCCATGAGATCTCTGAGTTTAGGTCATCAGCCTGAGCTTAATCCTATTATCATCAGTGACAAAAAAATTCCACTGATGGTGTTGCTTTTGCATCAAGGCTTAATATAGTCTTCATATGGAAGGAAGTGCAATTTCTAGTTCTCTCTTGGGCAAGCATCTCGCTGAAGTACAAGAGCCCTGAATGAAACTAAGAACTGCAATGTTGGACCTGTGGCGGGCTGGGATGTACGCTCACCAAGTTGTGTAAGGCAGGGTTTGAGGTGATATATTGATTTCCCCCCCCCCCCCAACAGAACAAACGCTCAACAGTCACTCTAGGAGGTTAATGAATACTTGTGCCACAGCATCTGCTCTTCTTTGCTAGATTTGGGAATTTATTTTAACAAATAGTGTGTTTAGAGAGTCAATTGACAAAATTGTATTTGCCTCCTAATGTTGTTGTTTGTGGTGGGACTTTCTCTGTTGCAGTTCTGTGCTGTTGTTCAAGTACCAGAATTATAACTTCAGCCCCTATCTGCTTGCCTAAAAAAAAGTGAAGTAGAGAGCCTCGTTACAAGTTTTTGTGCATTTTTGTTTCTGACAAAGTGTCTGTAATGTCAAGTTCTCCGTAGTCAAAAGGAGAATGTTCTGTTGAGCTTATTCTTGAATTTGGTAACAATTTAATGTATATAAATCAAAACTTTCTGTGCTAATTATAATATATTTATGAGGGCTTTTAGTTTCTCTCCTATGGAAGACTGTTTTCATTGCTATTATATTTTTGCATAATCTTTTTTCTGAAAGGAAGAAATGCAAAGATTCAGTAGCTGAACTTGTCATTTCAAGATGTGCAGTGAGAGGCTAGGCTAAAAGAAACTGCAATATTCTATGTAATTTCATGGGGTCTTCTAAGGAAGTATGCCAATTTTATGGGGTCTCTTAGGAAAAAATTCTAATTTCATGTGGATTCAGGTGAAAAGGTAAATTTCATGGGATTTCTAAAAATGGCTGAATTTCACTGGTTCCATGAAATCTATGACAGCCATGGAAAAATGTGCAGTTCTTGTCATGGAGTAAATTTTTATTGTGGTCTACAGAACTTTATTTTCTATGTACATCTGTTCTTCTGACACACATTATGCATTCTGGACCCTCTCCTCATCTTGTAGTCTCTTCCTGTGAATATTTTACACTTCTTGATGGATGCCTAGTGCTCTGATCCTCAGATGATAGAAATCCATGACTGCCTACAAAGGAGCAGTAAGGTTCAGTGTGCGAGTGTTGGGGGGGGAAGGGCATGAAAATAAGAAATACTAAATACAGTCCTGGGGATTTCATATTTTATGGTAATACCAGCTTATTTTATGCAATATAGGAGGGAAAATAATCAGAAATAAGGAATGGGAATGATTTATCCTATTCAACATGAGATCTAAGCAGTGTAGCATCAAAAGCAACCTACTTGCAATTTGTAAAATCCCAGTTTGTGCAGAGGGTCCAGCACAAGACCACCTGAGGAGCACAGAAAGCTTCAGAAGAGAACGACTGTATTGTGGCATCTCAATTTATCCTGTAAGCAGTGCCCTCTTTGGATAGGACACTACTGTGACTGTAGCACGCTTGCGTTGTTCTCTGTCTTGAGAGAGGCAGCAGAGCTGAAATAGATCTTGCTTTTCAAGGAGAGAAATTAAGACACAAAGGAGAAAAGGAACGCGTCCTCAGACAAGGCTTGAAAATCAATGGTGAGATGAGGTGAAAACTTACAGGGAGGCTGTGTCACAAGGGCATGGGAAATGACAAAGAAAAAGTGATATTAGATAAGTGGAGGAATCAGAAAGGAAAGAATTGTGAAGCAGATTAAGCCAAATCTATGCAGGGTTTTAAATGAAGAAGGCTGAACAGTATCTTGAGATGAACACAGAGCCATCTGATTAGCTTTGATTTAATGATATTCTTGAATGTCTCTGTGCATCTGAGCAGCCTGAATGCAGAATGTTCCAGAAAGCGGAGATCAAAGCTGCTGGTAAGGAATTGTCTTCATTGTAGCTGACGGGAGACGTTAAGAAACATCATAGAGTAAAGCTGAGGTAGTGGGGCATGTGGGTCATCTCCTCACGCCGGCAAGAGGAGAAGAAATAAATATCAGGGTCCTGGATGATGTCCTGTGCCACTGCTGCTTTGATGAGAAATATGAAACGTGGCACTGAAACTAAGGCTAGGTATTGATGCAATCACTGCTGTCTATATTTAGCAAAACCATGTGGAGTTTCTGAGGGGCAAGAGGGACAAGTGAAAAGCAATGGCTGGCACGGGCAAGAGTTGTTGATGTTTGCTGCAATGTGAACAAGGCTTTGTGCTACTTGTTATGCAGTTCTTTGTTGCCTGTTACCTACTCTCTTCGCTGAACCTAGTAAGTTCCTAGGGTCTGTATTCCCTTTTGCACAGTTTCCGCAAATGTTAAATAGAATTTTGCCATGTGTAATATTTTCCAGGGAAAACATCATCACCTTTGTTTATATTGTTTTGAAGGAGTTTAGGGGTTTTGGGCCTGCTGGGACCTAGAACTGCTTTTCTGCCTTCCTCATCAAACAACCTGCAATCCAGCTCTCCTTTGCATAATCTCATTTCAAATATGAACACAATATGAATCCTCCAGTTTATCCTAACAAGGAAATGTGGGTGGTTTTATTTTGTCATTGCCTTAACAGAAAAGCCGGGCAGGGAAGCTGCCAGGCAAAGTCTTTGTACAGCTTTCTTCTGCTGAAACCTAGCGAAGAACTATAGTCATCTTGGTAACATATTCAGCTTCCCCACCACCACCACCTTCTGCTAACTTGGGGTATTGGCAGTTTGTGGCTGTGCATTTTCACTAAGAGTAGATACCACTCTGCTCAGCTCATCCCCAAGGGTCCAGGTAAGACAAAGTCCGGTTGTCTCTTTCTGTAGCTGCATCCTCCTGAGGTATCTGCTTCTATATTGGTGACCCACAGATCACTAACTGTATTGATTCCTGTATCACCTCCAGGATTTCCAGTAAAAAATGACTTGATAAAATGTTCCTGTATCAGCATGAAGTGAACTAGTTGGAGGCCTACCGTTTAGCAATAGTAAGCTTTTCAACATGGAAAAGGGGTGCTCAGCTTGAGGATAACAAAGCCCAGAAGCACATGGCTGATAACAGCATTGACTAGACTAGTCCTCAAGTCAGAGGAGGTTCAAGCCCCCACAAGGAGATGAAAGAGGATCAGGGTAGTTGTTCTGCATCTGGCCTCTGCCTCAGTGACCTCCTTATTTGCTGAGGAGCTGAACAGCCCTCTGCAAGGTTTCTTACCACCAGAGCTCCCTTCCAGCCCCGTTTTTCCTATGCAGCAGGACAGGGCAGGTTTGGAGTCTGTCTGTCTTTGGGGTGACATGCTGCATATGGTCTTTGTGGTGTAGAAATCAAAGCTAGATGTGTATACTTTGTGGGGTCAGAACAGGATATGCTGGTACTTGAAGTCAAGAACACGGATCAATTTTGTTCTAATACAAAAGGCTTTGAAACTTTCCAGTTACTGTTTTTACCTATGTACAAAGTACATTTTCCTTTTGTGTCTTGCAAAGTTAGGGAAGAAGAAAATAGCCACTTTGTAACAATGTTTTGTCAGACTGTCCTTTTTTCCCCCAGAAGAGATTTGTGCCATTATCTAAGTATTCTACAGACTAAATATACCTAGCTAATATCTATAAACTTCTCAATGCTGATGGGTCCTGCTTGCTCAAAGTGTTCTGTTCACACCAGATTCTGCAACCTGGACCATGTGGATTAGCATGTTTGGTTAAACATACATACAGAACTGGAAATTGCAGTACAAGGGCATGTACTATATGAGCCTTTAATCTCAAATGTGCCCTGTGGGTAAGGTAGATGGATTAGTATCGTCACACTTAATCATATAATCTTACCTCTCAACCCTGTTGACAGAGTCTCAGGATTGGAATTCCCAAAGATCCATGGAGAATCATGAGGCCCCGGGACACCTGATTTTGCAAAAGCAAAGATGCAAATTACCTGTGGCTGTTGTTCTTTCCACTATGGGAGAATTAGGTGGCAACCCAGCTATTTCCTTTTGGGTGTCTCCTTTCAAAATGGTCAAAAGCAGCGAGACTTGGAGTGCTTGGTACCCTGCAGTTTGCCTGTATCGGATATCATCATTTCCTCTTCCAGAGTAAGCTGGCTAAATTAATTTGATTTTAAAGAAGTGAAGCACTGAGACTGTGCCTGACATTTTCAGGATTCCAGGACGCTGTGTTCCCAGATCAATATGCTGATTTAGTAACATAACTTATGCTCAGGAAGGCCATGTGACACACCCAGACCCATCCGTTTTTGTCTAGCATTTGTATTAGAGCTGTGCAAATCATTTCCAGGACAGCAAGCATGATTTTAGAAGTTTTGCATTAGAAAGGGATAGTGTGGAACTGCAAACAAAAAAAACCACTATTGCCAGGTTTGAATATACCCTCTTTCCTCAGGTTTGAGTCTCGAAATGCTAGCAGTCAGATAGATAGGCACACATACATAGATGCACAGAAATAGCAATAATAGCTTGCTGCCCATAAAATGTGCACTTGCTTATGCAGACAAAGCAGATCCATTTTTAAGCAGGCACTTTTTCAGATTAAAAAATGCACTTTAAAAGATAAAAGGGCACCTTAAGTAGCAAGGCATTATGTAGTTAAATCTCTCCTTGGTTTTTAAGTTCTTCACAGACTTAAATAGAATCAAAATAGCACACAAATGTAGTTTGAATTTATCTACATTAAAAATAACCAGATATCATTTGATCAGGTAGCTCATTTAAAATATATTATATCAAAGCTGTTTGTCTGCAGGCCGGTCATGTTCATGCTACCCACAGAAACAGTCCATTGGAATCAGTGTGACTGTTTGTATCATTCAAACAGTGACTTTGGAATACAGACCTTGTGAGTGGACTTTTTATTCTAACAAGAGTCTTGCTGAAAATTTATCAGAAAAAAGAATAAAAATTCTAATCTCATTTTCTGGGTTAAATAACTCACATTGTAGCTCTCTTACATAACAGCACCTGGAGTTTATATTTCCATATACTTACAAGGTACCAACAGCTGTATCTTCTAATAATGCTAGAAAAATCTTCTCATAGAAATAATATTTATTTCAAAGTACGTAGAAACTCCATTTAAACTCCAGCTTACTTAACTTTCTCTTCTGACTAGAGCAGAAATTAATGTAGTTAGTTGATATGCAGTGAAGTTGCCTGACTTATAAACCAATACCACTTGTTTCAGTATTTGCACAGCTTGGGTTCAGGATATTTCAGCACCATACTGTCTACCTGTAAGGACATTTGCCTGACCATAACTTTAAGAACAGATTTAAAATAACACTGAAAGAAGTCTGCTCCTTACCAAAAGATACATTTTTTCTTTTAAGTGCCTTTCATACTTTAAKTAGCCAAAGCACTCTTGAAATGTGGTATCCTTTATGCACTGTGCGATGGCTGATAGAGAGCCTTGTACATAAGAATCTTTTGCATTGGCCAGGGAACCTGAATTTAAAAGATCACTAAACTTTGCCATTTTATGTATCAATCCACCAGGCAGCGCTTTAGTTATGTATTTTCAAGGTTAGAGTATTCATTTTGGCCTCATACTTGCTAAGTGTCATAGAAATGTTAGGCACAGTACATGATAATGCTGTAATCTATTGCTTTCTAAAAGCTACCCGAAGTACTGCACCATAATCAAATAGCACTTCTTGATGACATTTGCCTGCCCCAGATGTATCCTGCAATGTACTGACACAAATAAAAGTCATTTAAAGATGCACAGCCAGTCAGGAAATCTTGCTAAATGGAGGTCTAGTTGGGGAACAGTTTCCTATCTGCTTAATGATGGCTTTGTTTTAATGAAACATTTGCTAACAATGAAGCTATGTACACAGCTTTGGTCTGATGATCTCTGTCCCTGTTACTCACAACTAGCTAACTGATGTGGCCATATTTTGAACTGCAAGATGGGACCAGCCTGAGGTTAGTTTGTCTCTATGAGGGAGAAAATAAACCTGTTACTCCTGCTACTTACCTGACATCAGTTGCTGACCAAAAGATACACTGATTTTATACTGAAAAAAATAGAATTAAACATATGAGGAAAGCCACCCTCAAAGCTGTTGTTTAAATGACTTTTAGTTTTGTTTTTTTCAGAACCTATGAATCTCCCCAAATCTAACTGCTTTCTAGCTCAGCTGGTTCTTGCAAACATCTCCGAGTTACTGTACATATTATGGAGGACACCAGTTTTCTTCATGGTTCCATCATAAAAATGTCATCTCTCTCTCTCTTTTGTTGTCACTTGAATGTTACGTGCAAGAAACTCTTCCTCCTGAGTATTACTTTTTTGGGAGAGGTCTCAAATAACCACCTCCCTCCCCTTTCCTCCTGAACCCTGGCTGAGCGAGCTCACAGTTCATACCACTTCACCGGTTATCTTTGCTGATGTACTTTGGTTTCTCATGTGGCCGGCCTTCTGCCCAAGCTGCCATGTTGGCTCATGCGCTTGACATCTAGTGCTGAATGTCTGCTTGGTGACTCAAACATGATATGGCCAAATCCACATGTCTTTTCTGCCGTTCTGTCTTACTGTTTTCCCCCATGATGCTGGAGCTACTCTTTGATGCTTCAAGGTAACTTGCCTGTTGTCCCACAGGTATGAAAGACAGCCTCAATTTCTCTTCTCTGTGATTTCCTCTTGATCTCAGGAGATAAGTAAATCTCAACACATCTTTTCACTGTATTTCTAAGACCAATGAAGAGTAATTTGTGTGGGTAAGCACCTAGATGCAAGAGGCAGACAAATTTGACAAGTGCCAGTGTGATTTTTAGGAGCTCCCAGGGACAGGCACACCTTAGGTATCTTCTGGAATACAAAGCACATAGTCATTACTTCTGTACCAAACACTGCTGATGCTGAGCAAACGAAGTTCCTAATAACTTTGTGGACTGTAGTTCCTCCTAATTGTCAGTGTGGTTTTGCTCTGGGCCTCTTCAGAAATGTGTTCTATATCTCAGGAAACAATGGACCAAATTCAGTGTTGGGGGTATGCCCAACAAAGTAAATGCAATTGCTACAGCTTAATTTGCAAAAATGTAATATTTAGTTACACCTGATACATTTTTAATGCCTTTCAGCACAGTTCACTTGAAGACAATTTACTTTGTAAGAAAATTTGACAATACTATGATTCATGGAGTCCTGTACTCTATAGCATAAATATAAGCTAGCATATTTATGCCTTCTGAAGTCAGGGGGAAGTCTGTCTGTTGACTTTCATGGGGCCTTGGATTAGATCTTTAATGAACATCTCTTGATATTATTATAGGAGCAAATATTGGAACAGCATCATGAAAACTACAGATTTAGTCAATACGGAGGATTTATTAAATTTTTTTTAGAAAATAAAGTAGTTTGAAAATTGCTTCTTGAATGACTTCACCTGCTGTTCTGGTTATGCTTATCCCACAGTGACCTGAGCCACCTAAAAGAATATTCTGTCAGAGCGGAGCTTAGACCAAGATTAGGACAAAGAGAGAAACCATGTAACATAGAAGCAATCAGTTGCTTTGACACAAACTGACAATGAGGTAAGCGGCATATTCAAAAATCAAATCCAAATGCACCCAAAAAGATGTGGAATTTGTACCAGATTCAAATAGTTCTCCCCGCAAGTCTGGCGTGGGGGGTTGGGGAGAACCCAGGAGTTTTGAAATGTAAACACAAAATACGTAAAACATATGCCACAGAATTAATGAATCATGTTAATTTCTCACTGCCCCCGCTTTGGGCTAATTAGTGCAAATTAAATGCTGCACTTGTCAGTCAGAGCAGTTTGTGCACCATGTATTGCATTAAGAATTATTTTGGAACCATTTGCACAATGTGAAAATAGTGTGAAAATATTTTTATTTCAATTAGTGGTAGTTTTACAGTCATTAGAAGATTTCTTTAATAGGCCTAGGTGCCCATGGCCTGCACAGATGCATGAAGTCTGGTTTTCATTTAAAGGTAGGGGGAAAAAAATGTAGTGGGAAGGGAGACATTTAGCTGACTGGATTTACCTAATTATCCCCCTCCCCATTCTAAAATGCCAAACCAGGCTGATCAATTATCTGTCCCTTCATCAGAGGCCAATTGCTTAATTGCAAATTATCCCCAATAATTACACAGGCAAATAACTACTGGATTTATTTTTAATGAATGTGGGAGCCCTTAACAAGGATTTAAATGTACCTACCAGGATTACTCAGAACTGACAACTATCAAAGGGCCAGAATCTGCTGCTTTCACATACATGGAGGAGAACCTCAGCCTGCTTATTTTCTGTTCATTTTCAGTGAGACTTTGTGAAGCAAAGATATCATGTCCATGCTTGGTAAGGTTTTTACAGTCTGACATCTCCATTGTTTCAGTGGGATAAACTGAAAATGAGAGATTACTGAAAATGAGAAAGGGTAACAGAACATGGGGCACTATGGAGATGGGGCAGAATATAGGACAAAGTGTAGAAATACTGCCTTTGCCAAAATGAGATGGAGCTCTGCCAGACAGCAAAGAAAGGGGTTGTCAAAACAGCAACGCACTCGCCCCTCGGAGGCATTCCTGGTGAGGGGGAGAGCAGGGTCTGTCTGCTGCAGGTATGTGAAACATTTTGCCCTCTATGGGGATGCAGTGCCTTCTCAGAACTGGCCTATAGCAGGGATATAATTAGTGCTGACACAGAACACAAGATGAGGCTTTTGACACTTGTTTTTCAGTTTTGACAGAAAGGGGAAGCATAAGAAAGGTGTCTCTTCTCTCTCCTCTCTCTCTCTCTCTCTTCTCTCTCTCTCTCTCTTCCCTTAAATAGCTTTCTCTCTTCAAATTACCGTAAATCACTCAGTATGTGGGACGTGTTCCACAGCGATGGCCACTCCTCAGCAGGCTTGTCAGCCTGGAAACAAGACGTGTACTTTGTTGAAATACTAAACTAAATGAGAACAGGAATTTAAATATAGTGCTGTGTCTGCTCACAGGCAAGAGAGTAAGATTCAAGAGTGGAGTAAGTAACAGAAAACTCAGAATGTGAAGAAGGAAACAAACTGGATACAAAGGAGCATGCATAGGATAGTGAAACTACACACTTTTTTTTTTTTAAACATAGTCCTGGTAAAATAAGGTGATTGAGATGTTTTTGAATTGGAAACTCAGCATCTGTCTGCTTTTATCTTTCTTGTGCTAATGTTCAGAATTCCAGTTTAGAAATCAGGGTCCCACTGTGCTAGCCACAGTAAAAACATGTTATAATTTTGTGTATCCCACCACCATCTAAGCAAAAGCACTTTCTCTTCACTCTGATTTGCTCTTTCATTCTTATGTTCCCTGTTCTTTGTAGGTCATGTGTAAGCAGTTTTCTCTGCTCCTTTTTCTTGGAGGTTAAGTAATTAATGTGGAGGAGGATGGAAAGCTCTGATCTCAGATCACTTTGAAAGGCCTTTCCCTGAGATTTCTGCAGTGTGCCTCTTCCTCCTCTGAAATTTCTTTCTCTGGATTCTTGCATGGGGAGTTGATATTCTTGACATCTAAAGTTTCAATTCATATACTTCCTAATTGTGAAGCATCCTATAGCATATTATACTCCTAAAGAGATTTTAACACGGATGAAGTAAGGCATGAGGGAATACTGGACTTTTTTTTTTCTTTTTTTTTTTTTCTAAATGCCAGAGTCCTCTCTACCTATCCTCTGCCTTGATGGGTCTCAATTTTTCATAACGCAATTGCAGCCAGAAAATTTCACATTGTTCTTTAGGGATCAGTGGCTAAATTTCGATGCTGAAGTTGCTGTAACCCCTTGCTGTAATGTGGCTGGATCTGCTGGCTGTCACTACGTGAAACGGCGATCCATTATTGATGGAATTTTGACTTATGTCAGCTGAAGATCTGGATTCAAGTTCTTCAAAATGTAGATGATCCCCAAAAGATATGTTCAGTATCATTAATTGTTTTCATATGTGATTCTGAATATCTTCTTGTCTGTCTGTGCTGTAGTATCTCTCAAGGGAGAGCCAGGACAGGACAGGGAGACCTGTCTTTACAGGTCAAGAAGGCACTCTGGTCTGTACATACAGAATTAGTTCATATTATTGCCCATTAAAGTTAATGGGGATTCATCCCTTATTCACAGAAAGGAAACCAAGACCTTGTATTGCAAAGGCAATTGCTGGATTTATTCTCTAAATCAGATGCCAGTAATGGGGAAGGAGGGAGAGGGGGAAGAATCATCTGCTTATTCTTTTAAACTAAGCAGATTTTTTCTTTCATATTTTGTTAAATGATTAATTTACCCTTTAATGAATTTTATTATCAGTTTCTCGTTCTCACCTCCTTAATTTTTTTCCTTAAATATACATTCCAGTCTGCACTTCTATTTGCTCTTCCTTGGATGTGATGTAATTTTTACTTTTATTCACATTGAGAATGCCTTTTTCCAGTGTTTTCACCACTGAAATAAATGCCCATGATGGTTAAAGGTGCAAGAATGTTGCTCAGTACTAACAAGAAAATACCAGCACTGTTTGTTTTTTCTACTTTTTTTTTTTTTTTTAATCTGGGATCAGCACATCTTCCAGCTTCCTCAGCTCACTTGTAATTTGTTCAACATCATCACTTTCTGGAGAGCAATAGTAGGTGCAGGCACCTTCCTTTTTTTTTTATATATATATATATATTTTTCCCAGCCTATGCCTAATGCGGATTTTTATGTATCAGAAATAAATACCAGTGTAAAGCAACCTTTTCTTCAACCTAGTTTGAAGCACATTTCTCAATGAATCTTCTTTTTCAATATTCTTTGTCTTGTCACAATAAACAATCAACAGTTCCAAAGAATGCTGTAATTAAAATATCCTCAAGGAATAGTGGTTGTTATGGATACTGTTAAGTATACTGAGAAGTGTCATGGGTTACTGAGAGAGAAGAAATACTAATGCATAGTCTTTTGACCTTATTTTGACCTGTGAAAAAAGAGTATGTGAAACACAGATATGCATTTATATCCAGATAATGCATCATGGCTGGAATACAGAATGTTTCCTCAGTGTGCTCGTTTTGGTGAAGTATTCTCAAATAGCATGAAAACCGCCATGGCAAATGGAAATTTAGGCTTTAAATATCACAGCCTTCATAACAGGTTCCTGCAGGCTCTTTCATTCGGAGGTCTTCATCTCCGAGGCCTGTGCAGGCACGTCACGAGAGCCTGGTGGATGGATGGATGGATGGATGTTAGCATTCAGAGTAAATGGAGGTTTGGACCTGGTGGATTAGTGGACATAGTTGGTGCCATACAGTCATGCAGCAGCAAAGCAAAAGCTAAAAGCTCAGTGTAAGCTCACGAGTCCCCTGCTCTGGAGGGCAGGGAGAGATGGAGACTTGCTGACCTGCCTGTGGAAAAGCTCTTTGATAGGCTTAGAATCAGAAACTTAATTTCAGCGCTTGTGAAATACTGATTTTTTTTTTCCCCTTCTCCTTCTATCACTTGATAGACCTCTTTCCCCTCTCTGATGCCTAAATATAGAGCTTGATCCTGCCTCCTATTTACTGTCTTTTATCATATCTTTAATAAATGTTATACAACGCAGACTTGTGGAGCAGAGCAGGGATCCTTTCCCTGATAGGGCCCAAATAAGATATGATGACTGCCTCGGGCAGGCTGCTGTCTGGCAAGCTGCATTGGCACGCTTGCTCTGCACCTCGGGCCAGCTCGCGTTCCCCCCACTGCACGGCGTCTCCCCTAGCGCAGCCAGGCTGGGGGCCGCATCTCAATCGCTGCGCCGTGCCCTCCCTCCCCCTCAGCCCTCTTCTTCACACAGCCTGCAAACACCTTCGCTCCGCACAGAGCTGGAGGGAGAGCTGCCAAGGGCTGCCCCAGCCTGCCCCGGCTCCACGTCCTGCTCCCACCACCTCCTGCTCCCGCGCAGCAGCTCTGTGGGGCATTGGCCTCCCTCAACGGGTCACTCTGTCCGGTCCTTTGTGTGTCCTGGGGTCAGCAGGGGGACAGGGAGGAAAAAGCTGAAGGTCTGTGATTGACGGCTCTCTCGAGGGAAGCTGTGGGTGGCTCGTCCCCCCACTCCGACATCTCTTCTGTGGTGATCACATATGAGCCTTTATGTTGTTGAAAAGAGACGAGTTATAGGAATCCCCTTTGTTTTCAGGAAACCTTTATGTTTTCAGTTTCTTTACCTTTTTCTGAGCCAAGACGTACAGTGCCTTCTGCACTGTGCTTCTTCATTTTCCTTAATGACATTCTGATGGGGAATTTGTCAAACACTTTGAAAGTCCAAATAATCTATGTCATTTGTTTTTTCTCTTCTTGCTCTTGCTGACAGTCTCGGAGGATTCTAACAGATTAGACAGGACTTAATTTTTTTTTTTTTTTAAGAAGCAAGACAGGTTTGTCCTTATCATATTCCGTTCATCTAAGTGTTTATTTCAACCAGTATTGCCTGTACTAAGGTAATGCTCCTTGCTCTGCAGGTATGCCTAGTGAAATGTACAGAAACTTACTTTATAGCACCTTTGTTTTGAAAAACGTCATTAAAACTTCTGTAGAAAATCACATTTTTGTTATCCGCTCAGCCGTTTAATTTTCCAGATTATTTTTAAAAACCTTTAATCCAGCTGATCCATTTTGTTCATTTGGTCCACTGTCTTCTAGTTTGATATCTGTTATCTCTCATTTTGCCTCTCCTAATTTGAAAGTAATAGATAGATCAACATTATTGTCTGCAGCGAATATAGGTTCAAAGAATCTCTTTGCAAAATAGATAGTGGTTCACCCAAGATGTATAACATGGCTTTGATTCTACATCCTGTTGCAACATGTTGGAGTGCTGTACTGGCCTTGTCCCTCATAAAGGACAACAGTCAGTCCAATAATTTTTTACAATGCATAGAAACAGATTGCAGCAGAGGGAGAAAATGACCCTGGGACATCCTGGAAAACCCTGGCAAGACCTACAAACCATAAATTCTGCACCAGTATTATGCAAGAAGAGTCTAGAATGAAGCCAAAGAAGAGGTAAAACATGGGGGGAAAAAAGTGGGGAAAGCAGAGAATGGACTTTCCAGTGCAGTGAGGACCTATCTTAACTGAATACCTCATTAAGCAGTTGCATGGGAATTGAGCACTTAAATACCTTTAAAAATCTGGGCCCAAATAACTTAAAATCTAAGTTGTCTGAAAAGTAAAGTGATCTTTTGTTTCAGAATATGAAAATACATTATGAGCAGTTACTTTCTACTCCATGTGTTTAAGACTTGTCTCATCAATTACAAGCCTAAGAAATAATAGTGAAGACTTAAATTCTGTGCAGTTATGTACTGGTTTGTTCTTAGAAACCTAGTACTTGAAGGAACGTGTATCTTATGAGCTAAATATCTTGTAAATGGAGGTTGCATCTTGTAAAGTACTTGGCTCTGAGCATGAGTACACCTCTATTGGACTGTCCCCATACTTGATTAGGCAGATACGTGTGCAGTGTTTACTAGATCAAGGCACATACTAGTTTAGCCTGAAACAACCCACAGTTTGAGACAAAAACATTCAATCTACACAGACATACTCTTAAACAATTTAGTTATTTCAAACTTCTGTTTCTTAAAAAAGACAAAATAAGCCCCTTTCATTCAGCTTTAAGTATAACAGATATGGAGTTTTAAAAGAAAACTGATTTTGAATGATAATGCTGAACCGAATTAGGGATCGAAAGAATAAAGCTTTCTAAGAGGTACAATTTGGAGTTAATGCTAAAAAATTTCAGCAGAAACACAAAATTCTAAGTAGCTAAGAACAGAAATTTAAAAACTACTGTGCCCTCTCAGCCATGCCATCAGTGTTGCTACCAAGACTGTACAGTAATTTATTGTTGCAGAACATTCCCTCCAAGAACTCTCTAAATATTTTAAGGAATTTCAATTATATATTGCAGGGGACTGTCTTAAAGTATTCAGGTTTGCTAGCTTTGGGGACATTAGAGGAATACATATGCAGAAAAGCAAACAAAAAGAGTAAGGAATGTACACTGTTTAATTAAAATATCAGGTTTTGGCACATTCTTTTTCCTGTTATCCATGAGTTATTAAGAAAAAAAAATCCTGCATAAAATCCTTAAAATGTATAGATAGAATTTCTTTTCTTCTGAGATCCAATGACACAAACACACCATTCTGAGCTTTGTTCCTATGGTGGCTATTGTCACCAGAAAAAAAATCGTATACTTGGGTATATTTTCAGTTCTTTTCGTATGTTACTTGTTACGGACTGTTTGTGATTGGTGATTTAAAGGCATACTATGTTGCGAAATGTTGAATTCATTACGTGAGAGATAAGTAGTAGATTCTGTATCTTCATCTCTGTAATTAATTGTTATGTTAGATGTTCAGTTACTGTGGATGAAGGCAGGAAAGAGAGCTGCTCTGTGAAGAGTACTGCCATCCTCACTGACAGCTAGAGCTCCCTGCTTCTCAGGTTTCGTATGGATGGGTGTAGGTGACTGCAAGGTGTAGTTTCTAGGCTGTTGTAAGTGAACAAGAGTTGGTACTTTTAACACAAAACAACTCTCCTCTTTGCACTCCACACAAACCTCTAAGGATTTCAAAAAGTCTGATAAAAAGGGGAGCAGGGTTGGGTGCTGCAGTAAATTCTTAAGGGGCTTTTGTAGCTGGGGCACTAGGTGCAGTTCTGTACCCACCTGTCTCTGCAGTGCAATGCAAAGCACTTCACAGCAAAACAGTACGCTGTAAGCACATTTCAAACCTTAAGTCTGAGAGGCAGTAAATAGGGTTTCAGTTTTCTAACTGGCCTTAATTGGGAGCCAAAATTTTCCTGATTTCAGTAGGACTTTGGCTTCTAGGTCACTGTGGTATTCTCTGCTTCTCTTTGACATTAGACTCTACGTTTGGCCACATTATTAAGCTGCATGAAATAAGTGATATGTCTCAGTCCTTTGAAATAGGTGTTTGCTTCCCTCCAAAGTCAAAACTGAGTCTGCTGCTATTATAATAAGGTTGGAAAGAGAGCTGAGAGGAGTAAACATACTACCATGATTATAAGTAATGGAAGCCTTTTGGGTAATAATGCAGATATCTTGATGCAGATGGGTGAAAAAAAAAACAAAAAAACCCCTCATTCCGTCTTGGTTTCTGTTGTATCAAGAGCTAACCCTGCAAGGGAGGGAGGGAAGGTCCTGTGCTCGCTTCTGGGCCTTGTGGACTAGACTTGACCACATGTATCTGTGACGTACTCTGTCTCTGCTTGCACCAGTCTAGTTTCTCCCACGATACCCCAAGGGAGCTGATGACTAGTCGTGCCTCTCCCTCACATACATATGGTCAGTGTTAAAAAACTTGTTTCCAGTTTTGCTCTCAGTAACACCAGTGTTCTCCTCAAATTGGCTGGTAAAGAAAATGTAGCTGAGAGCAGAGCATGGCTATTTATTTTTACATTCTTTTGTATCTGCGGTATCAGTGGTGGGACCTGGTGCTGTCAGTACCCCAACTCTGAGCATCTCGCAGCAGTCATTCGGCTCACCAACCCGGACCAGGCTGTAGGATAGTAATTAATTCTAAAGAGGCCAAATGGGATTGGGGTTTGATATTATTAGTACTGAGGTAACTGAGTGATCCACCAAAAGAATTTGAAATTGCTAGCTCAGTTATGAGCATAGGGGAGTCTGGCTCATTCTTCCTTAAACACTCTCATTCTATATTCCCTTGACTGTAACTAAACCGCAGAATATTTACCTGTCTGATTGTTGTTTGTAAATCTAGGCTCGTTCCTCCCCCCATTCTAAATCTTCCTTAGATGCTGAGAGAAAAAATAACATACAAGAAAGTGGCTGTAAAGCATTTCTTTTCTGTTCTGCCTCTCTGCGTAGAGCTTTTTGTGGCACTCAGGGGTGCAGTAGGGCTTGAACAGTCCAGACAGTGTGCCAAAGCATATTCCTGTAGGACATCACTAGAGATCCCTGCTCGTAAACCCTGCCTGCAGAACTGTAACCGGAGAGAAAGGGGGGGAGAGAGAAAGAGGTGAAGCAGGGAGGACACAGAGGGGTGATTGAGGGCTTCCAGAGAAGGCAGAGAGGAAAACAGAGAGGAAAAAATAGTGGACAGATTGGGGAGATGGGAAGCAAAAACATTCAAGGGCCAGACTGAAGACAAAGGGGTTGAAACAGAAAATAAGGGAAAAAAGATAATTGCAATCTTGGGATGACATACTAAGATGAAGAACTGGTCCAGTCACAACAAAGCTGTGTGGAAAGTCCAAGAGCTGGCTGGGAATCAGAGCAGACAGAGGCTGGGAGAAAAAGGGAGGGATGAGAGAAAGAGGTTGGCCATGAGAGCAAGAAAATTTGTTGTGCTTTATGAGGGACTGAAAATTGTTCAGCTAGGATGATGTGTTTGGCTGTGGACAAAATGCTCAGAAATCTCGAGGGAGAGATGGAGAGGGTCTTTTGCAGGGAGGCAGTATGAAGTGATTCTCACAGTGAAGATTTAAAAGAAAAAAAATGAAAGGGCAGTGATTTCAATGACTGCTGGATGCTTAGCGCACTTGAATATCAGGCCATTTATCTACCTAAGCATGGACTTAATGGCACAAGTTTACACATTAAAAAAAAAAAAAAGAAGAAGAAGAAGTTTGGTCTACCTCCTTCACTGATGTAAATGACTGGAAATCAGAAGATTTACCTAAACATTTGTAGGCACAGCGTAGTGCTATTATAACAGAATGTTATCAAATTAGTTTTTCATTCCTAAAAGCGAAAGGAGAATCTGAGGTAGTGGAAAGAGAAGTCGATGGAGCTCCTGCCAGTCTTACTAGCTCAGAATCTGCCTGAATGTTTTGAGTTATGTCTCAGCTTCGTCTTGGTTCCTAATGAAGGATTTGAAAAGCTTTGCCCATCTGCGAGAAACATTTGTACACTGCTAATATTCTGACCTGTGGTGTCTTGCTACTCTTTTAACTTATTTCTGCATCTGACTAGTTTTTATCAGACATATATTAAATTGAACATGGGTTTCTATACCAATTGTGGCAATAAATACTAATTTTTAATTCAAGATCTTTATTGTAGTTGTCTGTGACTGAAGATAAAGAATCCACACAGTATTAAGAAGCTCTTGAAAATTTCAGCCAGTCCCTCATCATTCTGACTACTGATGTCATGAAAAATTGCAAGTGGAATAAGTGAATGGGGCTGGATAGGGGAGTCTGAGGGTTTCTTTTCTTCCTAATTCCTCACAATTTTCACTAAATTATGTATAAACTCTCAACAAAAGCAAGAGTGAGAAGGAATGGCAGCTGAAGTTTCAGATTCTGATGACCGAAAGAATCACTTTGAAGACATTAGGAAGCATAAAGGATTGAAATATGACTGTAAACATCCAGAGGCACATTATAGTCTCTTTTCTCAGATAGATTTGGTTTCTGATATTCATGTTCGTGAATAACCCATTTCAGTGACATTACTGGGACAAGATCCCTATGGGTATAATTCCCGTTACTTCAGTAACATCAGTTCAAGTGAGCATCTCTACACAGAGTAGAAATTGTGTGATGAGTTCTGTGAGGTTCATGTTATACGTGGAACAAACAGGATTTGGCCACTCTCATCAAATGGACATTCAGTGGAAGCTGGTGGCGAGTACTCTCGAAATACTGCTAGCCACATGGAGAGAAAGCTGCAAAGGCAAACCAGGTTGCCCTTGAACAAGCAACGAAGAACTCTGCAAGGTGCCCTGTGTGGGGGTAGTGGAGAAGGTGGCTGCGAGTGGGGAGCTTCGTGGGGCAGCAGCTAAGGACTCCCAGGACGCTGGCACTCCAGAAAAGCACTGAACACTCAGTAACAGTTCAGCAAACACCTTTTTATAAGGTTGAATGGAGCTCCTGAAAGGGAACATTGGCAACAGGAAAGTAACTTTCTTAATATTGCTGGGTCAGCAAGCTAACATTGTTTAATAACCAAAGTGAGGGAGCATGAACCTGTTATCAAACTGCTGCAGAAATGAGAGGAATATTGCAGTACGAGAAAGCATGAAACTCCGGAACAGTATTAGTTTCATATGAGAGACCAAAGGAAAAGGGAGAAACTTTCAAAACATTTAAAACAGATTAAAGACTGTGGAGTCAAACATGTATTTTGGAATCCCTCATTTAGGAATAGGTGGTAATGGGCATCAGAGACCCAGGCTGTGAACAGGGATGCTAGAAGGCCCTGAGTTAACCTTAGGGAAAGCAGCAAGGATGCAGCAGGCTGCAGAACAGAGCCAGTTGAGACTGCAGATGTGGGAAGGAAAACCAAGACCAGGATCCTGTGAATCGGGGCCATAACCTGTCACGAGCCCACGGGAGCACACAAGGCAGAGCAAAATGGACAAGTTCAAGGAGAAAGCTGCCAAATGTACACAGAGCTCTCTTTAAACGCTGAGGTAATCAGCACACTGTGCTATCTGTATGTGATGGCTTTCAGCCATCTGCATGAAGTGATTTGGTAGCCATGGCTCAGTCCCACCACAGAAACGCCACGCTGCTTAAGCTTCTTAACAGGCTTGGTGAAGAGGATAATGATTAACTGTTTATTAAAGTCAGCCCCTCCAGGTCAGGATGAGGGATATTGGTAGAGAGAAAGCTGGTGCTGCTGTTGCTTACCCAGTATTTTTTATGCAGATAGGGGACTTCAGCCTTCAGGGATGCATTCACTAGTATTAAATTTACTTTAAAATGTGAAGCAGTCCCATTTCTGTTCTGAATACTACTGTGGGCCATTGTAAACCTCCCCCGTGCAGTTTGCACCTCCTTAAAGGCAGACATGCACTGGTTTCTAAGAATAACTCTACAGAGAGAGTGCAGTGTACGTGTCAACTTAATTAAATGAATTTGTTTAAAATACAATCGATGGTGTGTGAAATTATATAATTATTCCATAAATACACTTTGTTAATTAATTAATATTTTAATTAAAGGGTAATTGGAAACTCTTTGCATTACTAGCTTTTTTGAAGGACATGAATGTGTCTTTACCTCATAGTCGCTGATTAGACCAAAAGAATAAAATTGGTATTAACCTAGGGGCCCAGGAGATTTTCAGAACAGTGCAGATGACAGCTACGTGCCAGTTGCCCATAGGAAGGAATTTGGCTACCCCTTAAAATCTTCCTTCTCAATCAGCCTTCGTTTTTTCTAATATTCGTCATGTCTCTTGTTCTGGGTGAGTAATTGTCTCTTTGAAGGCCTTGCTTTGACATGTCTCCCTGGAACTAACTTGGAACAAGGTGGTATGGACTAGCTGTTGGCTGAGCCAGCTGGTATTAGCAGTTTATCAGAGTTAGACATAAATCTCTCTCTTCCCTTCATAGTCATTTTCCTGTAGTATCTTTTGGTTTACCTGTGTATTTTGAAGACTCTGCATATTAACAAACTGTGGCTCTCTATTACTCACTGCCAAAAAGGCACTACAATCCCCAGACTACCTTTCATAACTGCTGGTGTGGAATAAATGAAAAGAAATGGCTGGAAACTGGGAAGAGAGAAAAATGACTATGGCCCTTATCTTGCTCCTGGAAGTTCATATGTAATTCATACTGAAGCCAATAAGATATAAAGGGCAAATCTGAGCCCTGTCTATGGAAAAAAATATCAAGAGCTCTCAAATTAAGGCCCCGATTTTGCAAACATACATAGTGAAATGTGAATACCCCCAGTGAAGGCAATAGGGAGACTGCTGCTTACATGCCTAAAGTGAGCTCATGCATTTGTTTGCGGCTTTGGGACTTAAACAAATACAAACCAGCAAATTCTAGATGGTAAATAGAGTTAGTCTGTATATTTTGATCTGCTATTTACATGGCAAAATTAAGCTGACAGCTTCATGCAACTGTTATTACTCTACAACTGCATGCTACTAGTGAATGCATTAAAAGCTAATATGCATTATTTTAAGGTGACTGAACTAAAATGTCAGTTCTTCTGGATTCCTAACCTATCCCACAATATTATATCCAGTGCAGACTTACAAGGTCCCAAGTCCTAGGAGAAATCATAGTTCATTGCAGTGACAGTGTTTTAGTGTGTGACGTAAGAGAAGAAGGATTATATGATACTAGTGCAGAAAGAACAAAGAGCACTGAGACTAGCATGGGGACAAGAGAAAACTAAGTCAATCAGGAATAGATTACAGCACATCTAAGACAGGCAAAGGACCTAGCGTGCATATATTTACACAAACAAGTTACACAGCTTCAGTGATTTACAGACAATGGTTTACCAGGGAACAGTCTTAAAACAAAATCTAATTTGAGATTAAAATATTTTTTAATTCCTGATTGCAAAATTGAGCTCTCTACGTTGTATCCTTGTAGAAAGCTACTCTTATTTGTCTTTAAATTCAACAGTGAATCACCATGCCATGCCGAAGTTATTCATGCTTGAGATGTCAGGTGCATGAGAGCTTACATCATGTGCCATGCCTATGCATAAAATTTTTAAACCTGCCCTTGACAACTGAACAATTCAGCAACCTGGATGCAAGCTGCAAGGATCAAAAAGTAGGACAAAAATTACAACTGTTTATACAGCTTTGCACAATGCCATGGCAATGCTTTTTGCAAGAAGAAATATTTACTGAGAGTAAACATGATTTAGAATGAGATTTAATGTCTGTTTCTTCTCTGTGGGGATCCCCATAGAGAATGCGGGGTTTAGTGTTTCTTGAAGATCCTGAACTTTCACTTTGGCAAGTCCTCTGTTTTCCAAATGTACAGGAATGATTGGGGCAAGAGAAAATACAAATTTCCATACTCATGACCATGACGTGAAAAAAACAACTTGAGTAGGTGAGAGAGAAATTTAATGTAGGTTCTGCTTCTGTTCTTTACCATAGTGCAGATTGTTTGACAAGGATGATGCCAATTAGTGCCAACTTTAGTATTGCTTATGATACTGACATCTGTCCAACCGGAACTGGCTTGAAAACATCAGACTTATTCTACAGCTGCTACTGAATAATCATTAGGTGGTTATAAGTTTCAGTTGCCCAGTGGGGGAAGTTTCCAGTGTATTAAATGGATAAAAAGTTTCTGCATTTCAAAAATATTGCAGTAAGAAATTTCACTTGGGACAGCAAGCTGAGGGTTTGTAATCCATCTTTCCATTCCTTGCAAAGCATAAGAAGAGAGGGAATGATCTTTTCAACAAGGTTGGAGAAAGTCTGAAATATTTGTGGGATCTGACTGGATTTACAGATCCAAATTTATCTTGGGGCTAACTCCACTGGCACCTCTGAAGTTGTGCCTGTTTATCTCTGGGCTGAATTTGCACCAACAGAAAAACCGATCATTCTGGCAGAGACATTTTATTACATTCAGGAACTATCTAAATGTCGAGGTGATTTTAGTCGATATCTGTTTCACATCTTTTTATATCATCTGCAAACATTCAGGCTTGCAAGACTGAAATTACGAACCTCCATCTATAGGAAGCCACCTAAATAAATGGCTTGATTTTCTCCTCCCAGGAGTGCTATAAACAGTGAGTGCTCAGTGGAAGCTGTAACCGCGCAGCAGCTCTGATTATTGAACTTCCCATTTAAGTGAATAAAAATGGACTTAGGTGACGCTGGCCATTCATGTGGCTTGCATTTAGAGATCCGAGTATGTACTCAGTAGTACTGGGCTTTTTTTTTACTCTGTCTCCCTAAAAAAGAACCTCTCTCACTGTTTCTCAGTGAGGCCTTAAATTTGGAAGGGACAAGTCCATGAAATACTCTGTCGGCCCAAACTGAGAGGTGAGTCTAAATAAATTTAAGCTGCTGTGGTGTGCACTTCATAAGGATTCCTTAGCCTCTTCCTGAAAACAGTAAAGGGATTGGGACTCCTTTTCCTTTAAAACTAGGAGGAGAACAGCCAAATCCTGCACTGGAAATCTTGTCCATTCTCGCACACCAGTGTAGAATTTACACCTTGCTACACATCATCTCTGAAATTAATCCTCTTGGTCTAACTGAATCTGAAGTAGTCTAACATGGAATAATTTATGTGATGAGGGGCTGAAAGAGATGTGTAGCAAGAAAGACAGCAATCAGGATGTAAGAAGGTATAAATTAAAATAAGTGGTCGCCTACTTAGACCAGATAGCTTGCTTTAGGTGGAATACTTCAGATTCATTTAGATTTGTCTATGAATTTGGCCCTTATTGTCTGAGGGAGAAAGAAAGACCTCATCATTATTTCATGTTGCTATGACAAGAGAGATTTAACAATATCAAATTTTTAAAATTCCTGTATATCTGATTTTAGAAAGAATTATGAAATGGATATGATTTTTGTTTTATTTTTTAGTTACTTGCTCAGAAAACAACATAGATACAGACAGAAATCATTGCAGCCTGTTAAAACAAATTAGGAAACGTGCTCTCAAATCTTAATATAATTTCTAGAGGAAGAAGCCTCTTGACTTGAATGGTAAAGGTCTGAAAATGGTCAGAAAGAGTCATACAGCTAAGTGGGGATCCCAATTACAGATTAGCAATAATGCAAATGTTGATGCAGAGGGACCACTCAGCTTCTGCGGCTCAGGAGCTGTGGCTGTGACTAGCGTGCAGGCATAAAAACCTCCCTTTCATTATTGTTTTTAATTATCTGCACAATGACAGAGCTCGAATACCTGCTGCACACTGAGGTCCTTTGTGCTAGGCACTGTACATTCCCCTCAGTGGAGGCTGTGCAGACCAAGGCCCAGATATTTTGCTTTCTGGAGGTCTTTCAGCTGAATTTGACTTTCATGCAAATGCCTTTCTCTTTCCTGTTTACTCCTTATCTTCAGTGACTATTTCACCTGCTCCACTGAACATAAATAACAGCTGCATCCTTACATGACCGCACCAGGGCTCGGCTGTCCAGCTGGGATCCTGAAGTTTTTCCATGCGACAATAAGACTGTTGCATTCCAGGGAAAAAGTGATGGTATGTTACACATGGCTAACCTCTGAGCATAGACGTCTTTGAGGTAAGCAGCAAGTGTCTAGCCTCCTTCCTTTTTTATAAGGGAGCTAGCAGGCTTGGACAGAAAAGTGGGAGGTTGACAAGCTCTTCGTTAAACTCAGGGAATGAGACATTAGTCTATACTCTGGCTTTCTGATATGTTAGTAGATTGATGTTCAGCGTGTCCTCATTCTTGTAGCTCATCCCTTGGTTTTTCCCTTGTACTTAGCGGACACAATATACCTTCACAGGAGAGGATAAAGCACCTAGGAAAACTAAGGTGAAAAAGTAAGAGTTAGAGATTCACTTTCTTGCAGCCAGTCATCAGAACTAACCCCCCTCTACGAAAATCTTACCAAAGTTGCATTGTAAGGTTTGCTTCCTGCCAGAGGCTGTATAGTTTGAGGCAGTATAAACATTTAGGATACTAATAGTGTACCTTTGCCTTGAACCAACTTGATCATGTGTTGGAGACAGTGTGCCTATAGCCTTGGGAGAATAAAAGGGACCTCACTGAATGGACAGAGTATGTCCTGCAACAGAGGGAATCTCAGTATGAACAGGAGGGGTCCAGACCAGGTGAGGCTGACATTCAGCACGGCTGAGGAGTAAGAACTGAAACCTGTCCAAAACAGGAAAATGCAAGGAAACCTGGCTCGGATTTTCAGCCCCTTTGCAGTGTTGAACAGCTCCAAAAGGACAGGAGAGAGGCAGGTAGTAAGTAACTGAGACCACTCTCCAACATGAGCACCTTCTTGCCCATTGCAGAGCCTTTCCTCCAGCTCAGCCTCAGTGTGAGGAGTCTGGGGAGTGATTAGGAGCCAAGCATACAGGAAACTTCTGACAGATGCTGCTGAGGCTTGCGTCAGGCCTGTGATAATGAAGATACTCCTCATTCACCTTAACTGTTTTCCTGACAGCTCTGTGGCAGAGATTCATGCGCCAGCAGATTTGTATCTGTTGTGGATGCATGAAATATGACTTGCATATGTGAGGGTGTAAGGTACCCTTTTGTCAACAGTGAAGAGGGCAGAAGAAAGCAAGTGAGAGTGGGGCCTGAAGAAAGCTGGGTGGTGGGCATAGGTGGAGGAAATATTGTTCTGAGGAATGAAAACTAAATGTATATCTACATCAATAGGAAAAGCAATACAAAGAGTATGTCCATTAATAAGTGAGGAGAGGGAGGAAATGAGTGATGACTAAAGTCATCAAAGCACTACACTTTTAAAATAAAGGATGATTGGAAAGTAATGCAGACCTTGTGAAGATAGCTGTTAGAAAATAGAGAAGGGAATATGTGAATATATGCAAATCAGCTGGCCTACATGGTACATATCCACTTGGAAGGATATGCTGATAAACGTAATGAATCACTAATCGTTATTTCTCAGAAATCATTGAGAGCTGTGGAAGTTCCAGAGAACAGGAGAGAGACGCAAAGGTGAAAGCCTGCTCTGAACCAGACTGGTCTGAGCAGTTAAAGCCCAGTCAATCCAGCAGCAGTCCTCCAGGAAATAATGCAAGAGGCAAACTGGGGAAAAAATCTTTAAGAAAATAGGAAATAATGAATGGGGCATGTGTGGGGCAGGTGACCACGTACAGCTCAGCCTGACAGGAGTTTTGCAAAGTGTAGTCCTGAAAGTGAAAAATTAGAACCTTTGGCTGTGATTTGTGGCTCTGTGTTGTTGTCCTGGCTCTTCTGAAGGGTAATGTAGGGGAATATTTGAAGTGGGTAGATCTGCAAGGCACACTCCTTGTATTTGTGATGAGGAGGATATCCTGCAGAGTAGGGCAAACTTTACTTTCAGAATTAATACGATGTTTAAACAATAATTCTATATATTATATAAAAACATCCCAATAGCACTGTACTGTTTAGATATCTAAATGAATATAGAAAAAAAGGAAGAGAGGATTCAGGTGACAAAATAAGTGCTAAGGGTTTGAAATGTATTTTAATTTCCTGCTGTAGCTACCCCATTTTTTATATGTGTTCATGATGTTATTTCATATCAAAACATCTGATTTACACAGCAAGGGTTAGGTTTTCAATTGGAGTCTTCATAAGTAACCAGAGGGTCTGCCCTGGACCCCCAAAACCTTTCCAGCTCAAACAGTGCCAAAATCCACGGTGATTTTATAGAGCATTTAAGCTTTGTCAAAGCTGGGGTTTTGACAAAATGCTTTTACTGAAGACACTTCAGTGAATTCTGGTTATCTGTCATTGTGGATACATTTGTAATTAAATATGATCTGTGTTTAGATGGATATGGCTGAAAATAGATGTCCTTTTTTGGTTGGGTTTGTTTTCAGCTGAATCAGTTTCTTGATCAGGATTGTTCTGACATTAGTTTATTGTGCTGTTACATGACTGCTGCTTCCAACACAAGGGAGCGAGTGGGGACCTGGAGAAGTGGGGAGGCTGCTCCTGCCCTGGTAGTGTCAGCAAGGACCCCCATCAAAGTAAGGTGGTTATGTGGTCCTGAGTTCAGTTGCAATCGTGTACAACTGCTTTCAAGATTGATCATGTTGATGAGTCAGACCAGACAGCAATTTCAGTTTCCTTGTCTTTTGCTTTTTGCTTTTGCAAGATATTAGCTTCTTGGGGGGAGGGGGAAGAGCTGGGATTTTTCTTCCTTTTTGTCCATTAATAAGGCTCTGAATGGCTGTAATTCAAATGCAACAAAACCTGAGTGATGTAGCAAATATAACAAAGGAAGAAATACCAAGAAAGCTAGATAGCTGGAAAATAAGAGCAGAAGAAAGTAATAAAATGAGAATCAGATTGGAAAAAGAATAGAAAATACTTTGTGTGAGAGCAGAGTGCTAAGGAAAAGAGGAAAGGCACAGAGAGCTCAGAGATTTCTAGCAGGTGTTGAGCCTGATGTGCACATCCTTTGCACAACAGCGAGTGGCTAAGCAGGGAGAATACAAAGAAGCATGACTGACATAAGCACAGTCACCATGCCAATGAGCACAAGTGCCTGTATATATTAATAGGCCAGAGGGAAGATGTGAATGCAACAGGAACACTAGCTGCCGGAGGTAAGCTGAATCGTCAGCCCAGCAATATCTGGACGTAGGGTGAGGATTTGACATCTGATTTCACCGCTTTCTCTCTCTCCCTCTCCAGGAAAAAAAGGCTGTACAAGCATTTTGGAAATGTGCCTCCTAAGGACAGCCCAGGTACTCTGACACTGGAGCAGGGGCTGGTGGTGGTGGTGGTGGAATCAGATAGTATGCAGTGTGGCAAAAATACCAGGCAGGCAGTCCTGCGGCCTGTGCAGCAGCTGGGGACAGATGTTTGAGCAGATGTCAGGATGGCCTGTATTGATTGGGGTCACAGAGCAGCCCACAGCCAGAAGTGTACAAAGCTCTGGGCTGCTCTCCAGTGCACCGCGGCAGGGAACTACCCCCTACTTTTGCTAAACAAACCTGTGGCTGCTGTCGCTCCTGGTGGGGCCGAGCCCAGCAAGGCAGCTCTCAGCTCATGTAATACGGCTCAGGCTTCCAGGACTTCCACTCCCTGCCTGTGTCTTTCCGTGTTTCTAAGATATAAGGACAAAAGGGTAGGAATTCCCTCTTTCCTCTTCTTCATCTGAATGTCTGGATATCTTTCCCGATTTTTCTTGTAGTGGAGCTGTCTTTCTGTGTATTATCATGGCCCTACAACCCTTGCAGCGTATTAATCGCTGAGCACAGTAAACATGCAAGTGTCGTAACACTGAGGGTGGCTCTTCCCATTGCTGGCTGACAGCTGGGCCCCTCCTGGCACACTGGTTTTCATGCTATAAGGATGAATGGATATGTAGATAACCAGCTGAGCTTGTACCTACACATGGGTATCTGCTGTGCTCTACGTGGGAGACCGCTTCGCTCCTTAATTTCTATTGTTTCTGCTTTAACCATGGCTCTTCATTTACTGCTGTGACTTTTCATCCCTTCCCTCTGGTGTTAAAGCCATCTTCTGCAGACTTTGCTCTCACTTACTAAGTGAACATCCATTTTTTGTGCTCTGTGACTGCGCCATTTCTTCACTTTCCTCCGGTGAGCAGAAGTCATTTGCCTATCAAGATTGTACTTAAAGCACCTCATTTATTTTCATCTTTTTATTCAATCCTTCTACCTGCTTATGGCCATTTGTGGTTGAGAAACATCTGCCTCCTGATTTTTCCCCATTCAGGCTTCCAGCCCTTTTATTCCCGTGGAAAAGGCTCTCTGCTCTCTTTGCGCACACATTAGTGTATCACCTGGTGGCCCAAACAAATCTGACAGGTGCAAATGTGAGGACTGGATAGTTTGATACATTTTTGGGGAAAAACAATAACTTTGTGCTCTTCTAATATTCGTATTTCTTTTCGGGGATTCCTGGTCTCAGCTACAAATACCTGAAGAGGTCTTTGGCTAAATTTTCAGTTGTTCATTTTTTAGCAGGTTTCTGCAGATCTTTGTGCTTCATTTCTCCGTTCTCTTTTCCTCATGGAGGCGTATAAGGAAAACTTGCAGGAATTTGGTTTGTACAGTGCAGTGCCAAAAGAAATGGTGGAATTTATACTAGTATGATAGAAAATAGTGGAGAGGGAATTTAGTGGGCTGGAGGAGTTTTCTAAAGCCCTACTCTATATTTTACATTTTATGATTCTTAATGACAAATAGTGATTGTGAATATTCATGAATTTTTCCCTGGGTTAATGTCATAGTCTTTGCAGTTAAAAGGCTATTTTCACTGGTAATAACTACCTTTCAATTTATTTGTTTGTTTTTTACAGAAATAGCCCCCAAATTAACATTCTAAGTGTTTTGAGAAAGTATTTTTTCCTGGGGGGTGAGGAAAATATATTAGTAAAGTCTATCACATTGTGTCTTTATTGAGACTGTGCAGCTCTTTACTTTAAAGCTTTTGGGTTTTTATCTCAGTATTTTTAGACTGCCTGAAAAGGTATCTCAATTCAGCTTTTCTAAAGAGACAGCTCAGCATGTAACATGAAGAATTTGTTTGTCTTTTTGAGCATGAAGAATTTGTCTATCTTTATTTCTCCCATTTATTCTGAGCATTATTTTAGTGTTTTATCAATAATTACTTTGCATCCTTTCCCCTAGTCGGTATTCCATCTTCTGCTCCCTTTTTCCTGCCTGTGATTATACTTGGTGCCTTGTAGTCATTACGTCTTACTTTGCTGCACTGAACTGGATGTACCCTTTATCTGTCCATAAGCCTAATTTATTTAAATCATTTTAAATTTGCTTGCTCTGTACACCATTTTACACTTATGTGCTATCAGCAAAAAATTCCACTTTAAAAATTATATCCCCTGCAGGCCATTTATATAAAATTTGAACAAAAGTGGGCATCGTGCTGAAATTTGGGAGAACTGTCTTGTTACTGTCCCTCTAGTCACCCTGAACCGTTCCATTTTGCTGACATCCAGTTTCTTGTCCTGCAGATAATTCTGAAGACATTTGCTGTTGCTCTCTTTCTATCCTAGGCTTCCTGATTCTACAGATCAGTCTCTTCACGGGTGCAACACCAAATGAATCTTTTCCATCCAGACAAATTATGTCCACCACTTCAGTTTTCTCCCTCCAGTTAGGAAAGTACTGAAAGAACTTTAAGCACATTTGAAAGACTTGATATGAATCCAGGCTGCCTCTCCTTCCGCAGACTGTATATTTCTACGTGTTGCATAATCCTGTCCGGTATTAATGTTTCCAATATCCGTTCTGCGACTGTGGTTAGGATTACTGGGGAGTAGATTCCTCCCCTGATTTAAAAAAAGAAAAAAAAATTAAGCTGCAGTAGCTACCTTCTAGGCATCTCCTGCTATACCTGCCACAGGAAGCTATCAAGCAGTATTACTAAAGGTTTTCCAATTTCCCTTGCTATTTCCTTCCAAATTCTGAGATGCAGTTAATCTAAGTCTTGGGTCCTGTCAACTTTTAATAGTTCTAATTAACTAACTACCTGTCCAGATTGGATCATAAAGCCTTTTAACATTTCATTTTTCCCCTCAAGAAAATGTATCCCCATTTCCGGGATGTGACCTTCAGCTTCTTTTGTAAATACTCAGGCAAAGAATTAATTCAGGCTTTATGCAGCATCAGTCTCATCTGTCACTGGCTTCTCAGTTGTACCCTTTCGTGGCCCCACTGATTTCTTCCCTGGCTGTGTGCTTTTAATATATCTAGTGAAAGATCTCCACTGAATTTTTTCACGTCTTTGCCATTTCTTAAAAAGCATTTGCTACTCCAGAGTTTCCTGCCAGTGTTTATAATTGTTCAACTTTGAATGCAGTGTCATCATCAGACCTGCTAAGTAATATAAAATTGATACAATAGAGGAAACTGAAACCATGGTATGGGCCCAAATGGCAAAGTTGTCTGGAACTGGATGTATCGAAGTGGAAGTGGCTCCAGTTTTACAGTGGATGGAGTGAGAACAGAATCTGGCCGTATATGTGAAAGAGCTCATTAATTATCAGAGGCTTTTTAGCACAGCGTAGCTGGAATGCTGTCTCGTGTTGAGGGCTCTAAACAATGTCTTGTAGGTCATTCACAAGGAAATCTGAAACTTGCCAGAGCACTTCTTGGAGGAGAAATTGTATTTCCTCAGGAAAAAAAAAAACCCACATCATTTCTGACCTTGTTCTGAAATAAATTCCTTTTCTTTCTAGAAGGTTTGTATTTCTGTATGCCTGTGCTAGATTTTTTGTGGCAACTCGGTACATATTTGTGTTTAATTATATGTCTGTGTTTGATTTATGGTATCATGCTCATCGCAATTTCATTATGAGCTTGAGTCCCCACCTGATGAACTTTTTTCTTTTATACGTGAAGATGTTACCCTTCAAAGACCTATTCACAAGCCCTCTTTATACAGGGCACAGAGAGAGTTGCCCTGGGAGAGATGTTTCTGGTGTGCAAGTGGGGTGACTCCAGACAGCGCTGTGACCCAGAAAGCACCCTTGAGAGGCAGCTAAAACATCAACAGGCCCCCAAGCCTGTGGGAGTTACTCGCATGTTTTTATAGACCATTAAGCAGATCAGGAGAGGGCAGAGGTGACTTAAAGCTACCATAGCTTATCTACGAGTTCTCTACAGCCTGTTTGAAAGACAGTCTACACAAAGCTTTGCCAGCTAGCTGCAGAACTCATTGAGCCTGTATCAGTGCTTGGTACTAAAGCAGAGCTATGTAGATGTGTGTAAGACATTTTGTGGGCCTGAGCTATCACTTCAGCAGGGACATGAAGACACAGCAGTTTGCTGAGAGCTACCTTGAATATCTCTGTGCTCTGTTTAGCTAGGTACATACACCTTTTAGGTGAAGCAGAGAACATTGCTGCAGAAGCTGTTTTAGCTTAGCAATCACTATTCCTTCTACCCTTTTTTTTTTTACCTTAATGTCCTAAATCATATTCTCTGTGTTGCTTAATACCACATCTGGCATTCTTCCCATCCCTGTCGGTTTATGTACACATTAAATTAGAAAGCAGTCCTGTACCAGATCAAGCTTTGCTTCCTCCGCTTAATGTAATCCACTCTGAGGTCTAGATAATTAAACTCTCCCACTATTGCTGCTGTGGTCTTTTACTTGTTTTGCTTTGTATATGCTCTACTTCATACCTTCTTCCTGGTCAGGCTGCGCATAACACATTCCTTTTAGTACACCTCCAGTGTAGGTATAATCCATGTAACTCTTCTACAACCTAGTTTATTCCAGACTTCATTTTTCAAGATTGGCCAGATTCTCCCGTGGAAATATGACTTAAGATTCTGTTGCTGTTTTCTTGCCTATTTCTTTTAAGCAACCATTTAGATATGGGGCTTATGAAGAGACTTTGTAAAACCTAGAGCCCAGATCTGATTCAGTGACCACCCAGGTAGTTTGCAGAGAGTGGTCCTTGGAGCTTGTTACTGTCCTGTCTTCTTTTTCCACTTCCCGCCTTCCCTTCTGATCCCAAAAGAACACATAGTTAGAATGTTTGGCTCTAAAATGAGAGGCCCGACTCTGGTCTCAGCCTTAGATGCAGACTGAAAGCTACCTTATTACTTAGTGAGTTGTTGAAGCAGAAGAGTCCTCATTTGCCTTTGGCTACCAAACCCCAGCAGCCAGATAAGCCAGTGAGGCTTGAGCAGAGCTCCTGTACAGCCACGGTCCCACGTGCAGCTGTACATAGGATTCCCAGTGCTACGCTGGCTGGGCAATATCAGCAGCACAGGGCAATGGCAAAGGTGGGCACCACTGCTCTTACAGAATGGCTGTCATTTTTAAATAGCATCCATAAAGAAAACTTTGAAAACTGTGGAGACAGGCTCTGGATGTTCACCTGTGTAGAACTGTTCTTTAATCTATCTTAAGTCCTGGTAAATGGTAGTCTCATAGTATTTCCTAAAGACATTTAGAATGATTTGTTAGGATGGGCGCCTACTATTAGTGCTCTAGGAATGAAAAAGGAAGGGAGAGAAAAACGGGAGTGTATTGCTGCCACGTTTTGCACAAAACAGGTCTAGGCAAGGCTTTCTCTCTTAATGTAAATTTGAAATTGTTCCAATCTTTTTTCAAAATAGAAATAAGAATAATAAGATGTTACACTACTGTTCACAGTTATTTTCCCAGCAAAGCTTTTTCAGTCAGTAAAAGCTTAAATAATGTAAAACTTGATGTCACTTGAGGGAAAGAAAGTTCCTGAGCCTCATTGTCATGTTTTATAGTGGAAATACCACTAACCAGAGTTAGAGATTTAAATATGTTTGTGTATCTGAGGACAAAACTTGTTTCCAAGTTATTTCAAAAGAGAAATTTAGAAATTTTGGATTCAGTTATTTTTAGTTTTGCTGTTTGTAAATAAGTCACTAAGTCCTCCAGTCTAGGTCTTTTTTAGTGCCTACAGGGTACTGAATGTTGTTATTTATTTATATTGAAGTGGCAAGCATTACATGGTTGTACTTTCACATAGCACTTGTTGTTTCTTTCCCATGGGGGAAGCCATGCTGCTTCATCAGTAGTTTGGCTTTACAAAGGTGTCTAGGGTGTGCACAAGCAGTAGCAGTGTTTTGCCTCAAGAACTGATACTATTTAGAGGCCAAAATAACAAGCAAAATTCCTTGAGATTTGAGCAGATTGTTTTTGGTCAGGATTCCCAAGGGAAGGAAATACTCTGAATGTTGTTAGTGTAGATATCAGATTCCAAGACTTATATATATGGGTGACTCAAACTGGATGCTTGTGTAGATGTGGTATCCACTCCACTAACTCCCCGTTCTCCTGTCCCAGCCTGTCACCACCACAGCCAGAATGACGCATGAAATCCTGGATGTCGTCTGGTATTCAGCTCCACACTGACATCGGAAGAATAAGCTTTTTTCCAGCTAACGAGCCTTCTCAAGGTGTCCCCTGTGTCCTCCTTCCCCACCAGCAGAAAATCAAATCATGGACTGGGTCCTTCCACCCCTGTACAGGCTACAGAACAGAACAAGCTGCCACAATGCCCTTGTCTCAAAGAGCAGGTAAATGACTATAGCTGTTACACTTCTCTAACCTCCTGGGAGGCTGACAAGTGAAGCTGTGTCCCTGAGGCCTGAGCATATAATTTGCAACATGCAATTTGTATCACATCATACCTAGCTAGAGCTCTAGTTTCTGGAGTACCCAAAATATATCCACAAATAGATCATGTGATGTCAAAAATGAAATGGAAGGTGATAGTAATTGTGGACTACATAATTAGAAAGCAAGAATCAGAATGTCTAACTAATGGCAACACCTGGAATACCTGCAAAAAAGCTAATCAAAAGACGACTTGAAATCCAGGGAAGCCTGTATACAGCTGCTTCTGCCCCTTAAAACAAACTGCTCAAAATATTGCAAATTATATTTTCATCACACTTCTGCTGGTGTAAACCATACATAAATCAAACAAAAGACAATAATCTGACTCTTTTCAGGAAGACCATATCCATGAGACTTAAAAACAAATGTACAAAGTTTCACACAATAGGTTTCTCTAAATTTAGACTCCTGCCTATAAAATCATGGTGAATCCGAGTCTCATAAAGGTTCCTTGGTGTTCTGGAAACTGAAAATCTGTCAGAAGTATAGGGGAGGAGGAGGGAGAAGCTGCTTTAGGGCCATGTGAAAACAAAGCCTTTCTTCTCTCCTTTTAAATATTTCTGCTGTACTCTGATTGAACATAAGATGAAAAGCCACTGTCTTGAGATTTGACGAAAACAAAGGATTTCTCTTTTCACTGTTACATTGCAAGGTTCTGCGCTGAATGAAAGGTAGTCCCTTCTAAACTTCCTCAGATCTGTGGGTTAGGTTTTGGGGAAAGACAATTGCTTGCATCACGGAAATCTATTATCAGTAGGATGTGGTATCTCTGAGTAGTCAATGTGGTCAAGAATATTAGCTCTATTCTTTATATCAAGTTTATATTATATCTTGGGTGAAATACTTTAGGAATGAGTCTTTTGGCTTTTAAAGGTAATGCAATGGCATAGAAGGGTGGTATGTTTTGACCACCGAGCAATGGGCTGATGTGTTATGGGAAGGCTGACAGTCACAATGTCAACAGGAGTAATGGGCTCTTTCAGAATTGGACCCTAAGATTTGATGTTACTTTTGAGCTGATGTTTCTCTCCATTGTCTGGATTGTGAAAAACACCCCTAGCATCCATTAGAGCTTGTCATGACAATTGTCTGGAAAAAAAATTCAAGAAAACATTTTTCTGTCAAAATACAGCTTTTACAAAAATGCAAGATGCTTCATGGAAATGTGTTGGTTTCAATGAAAATTTCTCTGGGAAAATTTCTCAGGGTCAGACTGGAATTTTTAGGGAAGAATGAGGAGAAGAGAGAATAAGTAACTACCTGGGAAACAGTGTAGCCACTTGGGGTGCTGAAGACCTTATATGCTGTCCAAGCTGGATCTCCATCTGCCTGCCTACCTGCCTCTCTCTCTTTCTCTTTTTGTCAGTCTTGTCAGAGATGTTCTTTGGGAATGGTTCATTTTCATCTGGCCCAAACAGTTACTCTGACCGGCCAGTGGTTAGATCATTGGTATCCAAGGTAGGGTACAGAGGCTGAACTCCCAGTAGGGGTAAAGGCAGAAAAATTAGTTGAAACTCAACTCCTCCTCTTGTAAGCAAGCAAGTTGGCCACCTGGCTATTAGCAATCCAGTGGTGGATATGCTCAAATTTCCCTTTTAGCTTTTTGCACTTTGTAAAACATTTCAATTCTATTTGACAGTGGAACAAAAATCAACTCTGAAACTGGGCTTTCCCTCCTCTCTCTGAAATGGAAGTGTTAGTTTCTTGCCATTACTTCTCAAATACTTCAGCCATCAGGTAAAAACAAAATGAGGCAGTTTGTACTCCAGTAGATGCTACAGCTGGTCATGCGTAGTTTATATACATACCTTATTAGAGGTCAGGATGGAACCTTTACGTGTTTGGGTGAACAGAGGGAGAAGTTATGCCCACCAAGGAGTATTTTCATTTGTGCTCACATGCTCTTCTCCACAGTTTGAAGGTGGTGCGAGCTTTTTTATGAGGAGTAGCTGCTTTGTAATGTTTGTAGTACAACCTGAAAGCTAGCTTCCTTCTGAAGACAGGAAGCAGTGGGGTGAAGTCAGTGCCGAGTTCTGGTTGCTGTTATGTTTGAGTTGTATAGTGTTCTAATGAAAATAATGTTGTTATAATTAACTGTGTGTAATAGTGCTGGTATTAACCTTATGTTTTTAGAACAGGAACACACTTTTACACTCTCACTTTATTATGTATAAAAGTGGAGGAGAGCAGGACCGTGGGCCACTTCCTCCTCCCCTCTTTTCAAGCTGTTTGTTCTTTAAAGGAGGTGGGGAGAGAGGAGCAGGGCCTGTTGTAAGAGGTGCTCCATGGACAGCACGTACAGGAACTGTGGTTTCTGTTTTTTCCTCTCTCTCCTCCCTTAGACCCCTTCATGGCCAATTGCAGTCTATCCTGCAGGAAGCATTTCCAAGAGAGTCAGATATCACTGACATCTTTGTGATAAACCACTTAAACACAGAATCAAAGACTCACCTTTAGACATTGCCATTGAAGTTGTTCTCAAAGGAAAACATGAAGAGGCAAACTCTGTTCTCCCTGATGTGAGTATAAATCTGGTGCAACTCCACTAAAGTGAAGAGCTAAAACCAAAAGAAGGCCTTGAAATTTTAGCTGCTGGCTCAGAAAACAACAGTCAACAGAGGGCCTGATTCCTCACTGAGGAAAGCCAGGTCGACACCAAAGGTGCATTTAAATTTGCTAAATTGATTTAGAATTTGACTGTAGTGAGGCAAGTTGACCCCCTTAAGCATTGACTTCAGTCAGTTTGAGATATTCTTAAAATGATTTAAAATCTTATCAAAGGCATGCATTGCTCTACCTGCAGAGTGGAGCAGCAACTGGGGTATATTATTACTGCAGTGACTAGGCAGCCCAGACCAGACTGCGATGCCAGTATGGTGGGTGCTGAATAAGCAGAGAATTAGGATAGTCTTTGTCACAGATACTTTTCCACGTGCAGGTGAGCCATATAATATTCAGACATTAGTCCACAATTACAGCAGCTGTGGGAGGTCCACCTTATTCTCTGTCCAGATGTCTAAGCCTGGCAACATCCAGACCTTCCTAATGTCTTGTCTTGGAAAGCCCAACCATCGAAGGAGCATTTCCAAATATCCCAGTCCCAGTCTGAATGACAGCCTGGCCCCAAACCTGTTCAGCTGACCCTTGTGGGGGAAGTGAATGGAACTATTTGCACAAGCAAGTTGTTTGAATGGTTTTGGATTGGAAATGTACTATGGGTGATTGAAACTATGGGTGAATTAATATGCCAGATTTGTTACTGTATCTCCGTATAGCAGATACGACCCAGTTTGAGGCGATAATATGAGAGATTTTTTTTGTCTACAAAAATGATTTCTCTCTAGCAACTGTATGAATTTGTACACAATGATCTAAGGCTTCTGTTTCTGCAAAATAAGAAAAAGAAAATTTATATGATTAATGTATTCAAAGTGAAAATCTCTAATAATCTATTATTATATCATTAAGAATATTTTAAACTAAATTGTTTTTAATTTTTTATGAAAGACTAGTTTGTGAAGGCAGTAGCTTCCTACCAAATGGAATAAAAAGCATTTCAAATGTGTGAAAAACTAGTATACCAAATTTCAGGCTATAAATAAGGCAATTGTAAAATGTAAATGCTTAGAAACACTAGCAAAATTCAGCCAACAAAGCAAGGATCAGAAATTTATGCCCTCGTTACTGGTAATTACAGTCACATTCTTTACTGAACTATATTCCCAGCCAACACATAAAAGTGTCCTTATGCATTACTTGCTTAGAACTAAGTCACCCTTAACACACATGTGCCAGAAAGCGAATCTGTAGCTATGTGGCCATGTTAGCGCATGGAGCTCTGCATGCACTGCTGTAAATGTATCTGTCTACCTTTTAAGCAAAGTAGCTGAAAGCCCCTCAGGGTGTTCTTACGAAATGTAAATTCACTGACTTGGAGACCTCAGCATAAAATCGCTGCTTTTAGTGGATAACAGTTTAACACTCTCCTTTCCTTAAGAAAGTGAGGAAAAAGAAATGCAATCCCATGCTTGTTTTTATGCACATTCAGCATTTGTCTTTTTTGACTTCTTCTTTTTCATAAAATAAAAGCATTTTAGGCATCTATAAAAGTTGCCTTTTTTCCAGAAATAAATAATAAATTCTTAATGCCATTGTGACAGATCAATCTCAACCTGTCGATAATTCATATTTGACATTCATGCTATCTAAGTTAAGAAGGAATAATGAGGAAAGATGAGCCTTGCTTCTTCTGGGTTCAAAATGACACTTCCTGCTAAGGCTATTTATGTGTTAAAAAAGGGGGATGGGGAGGGAAATGCTCACACGTAGGTGCTTAAATGTTTTGGCAAGTATTTTGGCAACACCGTGTGGTTTGCATGCATTTTCTTTGAATGGCACAAGCACCCTTGATTAATGTGACTATAAAGTTCAAATAACAGTAAAGCCAGACACATAAAAATGCCCTGCTCTCCAGAATGGCAAGCCACCCACTTCAGTGGGACTCTTAGAGGTCATTCATATCTGAAAATCAAGCCATTTTCAATGTAGAGTTGGGTGCCTAGTGCTAGCTGTCCAATTCTCAGGCCATTAGGCTGTAGTCTTTAAGCAAGAATAAAACAGTGAAAATAGGAAATCCTGGAAATAGGATCTTGAATCGGAAGGACTGTGAGATTGCTATGGCTTGAGCATCTTTTTCTAGAGTAGCTAGTCTAGTGTTAAGGCATTTCTAGCATTAACACATACTGTTGCTGTTCTTTTAATTGGATTCTTTCTCTTTATTGTGAATCAGCAGTCATTTTAATCTTAAATTATTTTGTAATAAAGTTGTGTTCTTAACAGGACAACAAACCCAGGGCATGTTATATGAGATGATTAGGAAGAAGATACTACCTGCCTCAGAGCTGTCAGATGAGCTGAAGTCCTCAATATTGCTAGCCAAATTCTAGATGCTCTCAATTTGGAAAACTGGATATCTAAGACAAATGACAGAAAGCAGGACCCAGAAGTTTCACTCTTTCTAAGCACTTTTAAAAAGTAAGCATTCAGAATATTGAGTGTATTTAAAGATCTCTGCATGCCTTTCTCAGGTGAATAGATCCGTTGTCCTAACAGTGTTTTTCAACTTTTTTCAGTTTGAACATACCTAAAAGCTCTCCAGTGGAGGGGTGGACTCCCTGGGTAGCAAGTATAAGTTTACTTAGAAAAGGCTTCCCTTTCTCAGTTACTTTCTTCATCCTGTTGGAAGTAGTTCATGAAAAAAAAGCACTAGTTTAAATGCATTTCAATAAGATGATTCTCTCTGGGATCTTTGAAGGGCAATGCTGAAACAACCTTGAGTTTTAAAGCATAGTTATATTTCATGTAAAAATGTCTTCATGGTTTCTTGTATTTGCTGCTAATAATGTAAACAGATCAGCTTTCTTCCATTTACAAGTTAAAATGCTACTGTTCCCTGGCCAGTTCTCCAAATTTGGCTGGGCTCTGAAGGTCACATCTTTGTTCTTTTCATCCATTTCATCACCTTTGTTTGTTTGTTTGTTTGTTTGTTTGTTTTAAGATGAAGTATATTGTCTCATAGACTTCCCAATTAACATTGGTCACCTCCTGTCCTAGGTGCTGTACAAACATAGTGTAAGAAACACTAAACACTTTCCTAAAAAGAGAAGGAGCTGGTGGAGATGTAATAAAACAGGTTTTGCGGGTCAGTGGTATCGTCAGTGGGTTTTGGCTGGCAGGGCTGAGTGAACAATCTAGTGAACAATTCCACTGATAATGCACGAGTTGGAAAAGTTTATTTGGATCTAGATCAGAGCAGAGTACACACCCTCCTCCCAATATACTAAGAGAACAAGTCACAGGTGTCTTGTTCCCAGAGCTGCGTAGGAACTGCTTCACAAATTTGAGAGGGGGTATGATAAGGGTGCAGTCCTGCTTAACCCGACACTAGAGGAAAGCCGCCTGAGCCCCCTAGTTACATTGTGTATCCTTCCTGGTGTGCAGCAAAGTCTTAGTTTCTCTGGGACAGTGTGGTCCATGTTCCCTGGATTAATCACAACTGGTTTCTCAGCCCAAGCAACTCTTATGGAAATTTGCTTCTCTCTCCCATGAATGCATGCAAGAAGGAAGGTGCTATTTTTTACACGGTCATATTTCAGCTTAGAACTAGATGATACAAGCACTAGAGACATCATTAACTAGGGTCATCTGTTAATGCCCATTATCAATGAATGGGTACAAGACTCTCTCTTCTTTTGCAGTCACAAAACTATATGTAGAGATTGCTGACTACTCTTTGCTTCCAAATACTGCATGTTGTTCACTCATTAATTACTGCTACAGTTTGCAGGAATTATTCCATAATTGATTGGCCTTTAAAACACTCTGCTTTATCTTTCTCACATTTGGAAAGTGCTACCCAGCCTCCTTATTTTTCATACAAGTTTTTCATACAAGCTTTGCCAGAGCTCTTTGAACATGTCATCTTGGCAGATAAAAACATGGTTTAGGAATGGCTACAAGAAATGAGATAGTGTGAAAAGTTTTAGAAGCAATGAAATATCACTATTAAATGTAAAATTAATGTGTCATTCCTACATCATGAAATCCTTCCCACCAAACTATAAACCAGGCTATACTGTAAAAAGTTTGAATGCAGATTACTTAATAATTTAGGTAGTAATTCAGGAATTGGTCCAACTCTTAGAAAGATGAATTTATTTGACTCCATTTGAACAATACAACTGACATAATGGCATTAATAATAACTTATACAAACTTCCACTAGCATAGATCCCAAAGTACAGCATCAGGTGTGGAAATGAAGCCACCACTTCAGGCATCTGTGCCAGCTGTATTATGGATCCAGTCCTCCCCACTGCTCCTGATGAGTCACTTCGGAACCGTAGGGATTCAGCATCTCAAATGATTGGGCCAATCCCTATTAGGGAAAAAGTATCTTCTCTACAGAGAGTTGCAGAGAGAGAGGGGCAGGCAGAAGTGTAATTATTTATGTGGTACACAGTTCTGTATGTTCTCTAATGATTGCAAATTTTAGGAATGATTTTAAGCCTCATCAGAAAAAGCATCACAAATAGTAAATAGCACAATCCCCGCTCCACAGGGCTGAATTTTCAAGAGCTGATCTCATAGTGACACTCCACGCAGCACTCAACGTGCAGGGCTCCTGGAAAATCTTGACATTTATTTAGGTGCTTAAATGGGAGCAGAACTCTTTTGAAAATCTTGTCCCAGCTGCAGGCGAGTGCAGGGCCTTTGGGAAATTCCAACCAGTAGCTGGATTGTAAAGCAAGAGATCATACCACAGCCTTGGAGTAAAGCAGTATTATGTACTGTTAATCCACACCCACTACCCAGCCAAAATAAATAAAATAAAAGCTCTTAGTGCATTCCACTAATGCAAACCCCAAGATAATACAGGGGACGTTCTCTCGTGAGTCAGAAAGTCTGTGCTGTTGAGGCCGTGAGTGCTGACATTCAGGGCACGACTGAGCACACTGAGAAAGAAGCATCAGGGGTGGAAAGGGAGGCAGAACAGGAGAAGCGTCTTACAGGTGAGGGTATGGTGTTTACAAAAGCTTCTTTCATTTGCACTCTTGTTCCTGGAGGTATCAGGGCACTTACTTGCCTTTTACTTCAGTAGGTGTTAGGTATTTGGTTTCCTAGGCAATGTTGGGTCAGAGGGGCCTGGATACTTTGAAAGTGGGAAATGGTTAAGTAGCATGAAGAGACCGTGACCATGGAACTGTGAAATAATGCCACAAGAATCACCAAAAATACCATTCTGAACTTTTCTCCTCACCACCAGAATGTCTGGCCTCCTCAACCCTTTCCTTTCATCTCCCCACTGGCCACAGCTCCCCTGCACATCGTTAAAGTTCCTTACCTTTGCTCTTAATTTCTTCTACTGCTTAGCTCCAGCCCATTTATCAGAACCACACACTAATCAAGGTAATAACAATTGCCCTCTCTGTGCTGGTAATGACAGCCATGCTCATCTGCCTCTTCCTTCTTTGGCAAATACCATCTCACCCAATCAAAACAACAAAATGACATTTTATTTTCCTTTATCTCTCTCCCTACCAATCCTCCTCCTTGAAGCTTTTGAAATGCTCCTCTTTTGCTCTGGTTAGGCCAAGTGCCAAGCTGAGATCTTTGCTTTTCCACTTACCCTTTTTGGTTTTATTGCATCTGGACTCGTTTATCAGACTGCTTTGTCTATGTGCTGAAGCCCATCTGATACTCACAAGGCAAACTTTTTAAAGAGAACAAAATCTTCTCAGGCATTAGTCTGTACAGCCCATAGTGACTAGGGCTCCAAAGCACTACTATGAAGATAAGATTCTGAGTCATTCCTATTTTGTAGTAGATACAGTCATGGTGCTTTTTTTCTCTCTCCTTTTTTTTTTTAGTGAAAAGGATTCTGATCTATATATTCATTCTTGAAAATAAACTCTGTTTGGGAAGATAAAGATTGGTATTGGTGTCTTAATTTAGTAGTAACTGCAGCTTGATACAATTTGATGTGGTTTGGGTGCCTTGGTAAGAGTTGAGGATAGATAGATATGTACACACTGAAACAAAATCATGACAACAGCTAGCACATCACCTGGTTTCTGGACTCAGACAGGACTAAACGGGTACCAAAACTGAAGGACTGACTTGGCTGTGAAACTGGCCTCCCAGAGTAAAAAGTGAGACACATTACACAGTTCAATATGATAGAAGATTGTACGATTGCATGTTCAGCTCCTGTAAATACATTAGTGTACTTTGATCTCCAGGGTTGCCAGGCCAGCTTCCTCTTTTGTTTAAATCAGATGCTTCTTTGATGAATCTGCAGTGGATGAGGTGGGTTGATGAGCATTACACTGAAGTAAAACTACTGACACAAGCAAATCATGGACCATCTAAGCTGAAGAGCATTAAGAATTAAGCTTTGGTGGCAGTATTTAATAAAAGAAATATACATTACGCTAACTTTTCTGAAAGGACTGCTAATGTTACAGAGTATTGGACATGACTCTGAGGAGGGTATGAATATGAACTTGGATTAAATGACTGAAATGTGAAGGAAGTTAGTGTTGAATTAAATATGAAAATGGTTGAACTGTAGGTTTAGCCTGTAAGTTAATCTGAATTTTTGCATAGTAACAGAAATACTGCCAGCTATTTGATGAATGTATCGTTATATATGAACATTTTTAATTAGAAACCTTAGAAACCAATGGCCAACAGTGATACAGAGCACAGGAGAGAACACAGAAAGGTACTAAGGAATGCAGAATTGACTGACCCATATTGATACTGTGGCAGCAAATATAGCTAAGCTATCAAGACAGTAGAAAGGCTTTCTAGCTCCAACACAAATTCCCAGATTGTTTTGGCACTGAACCCAGTATTGCACAAACAGATGCATAGGATGAATTTGAACATGATAGGAACACAAAGAGCTGCCTTTGCTGAAACATGGAAACGCTATCCCTAGTACTAAATGGCAGAAACATGGTTTGGGGAGACATCGGTAAAGAACCAAGTGTTGTCAGGTGAGAAAATGAGGTCAAAGTAAAAGAAATGTACTTTCTTCTAATGCTTAAGGAGGCATAACCAAAGCTGAGTTTCAAACTGGCAGAAAAAATTGAGGGAGATAAAATGATGCAGGGATCTGACTGAGACTGCAGCTAAATCAAAGACGTAGGAGTTAATGATCTACCCTGAGGTGTAATACACATGGCATAGTTTAGGTGGCCCAGCAGAAGCAGCAAATGAAGCTTACTGAGAGGTTTAGAATGAGGAAAAATTAAAAGGAGAAAAAAAAAAGATGGTCAATTTATTACAGAGGAAGAAAAGTTTATAGTAAATGGGAAACAAGTTATAAGACAAAATAAATACATAGGATTAGCTAGATGTACTGTTTTCTTCCTACGCAACATGACAGAACACTAGCATAGCTTCTATTGTATGAAGAAAGTAACAGGGCTTTGCAGGAAGAACTCTAATGTCTTAGCAAAATATGCTTCTCACTCTAGAGCTTCAGGTAAAGCACTGCGGTTGTAACCCCCACACACCAAACGGATACTGGGAAGACTGAGTTAGACCAGCTGATATATTGCACTTTCCTTTCAGTATATAGACATCTAAAACAAAAGCTTTATTTGTCTAAGTATCTGCTATGGCTAGGCTAAATGGTACCTAAACCTGTGCAATTAACGTTACTCAATCCTCTTCATCCTTAATCTTTCATATGTGTATGACACTTAAGGATAAAAATGAGTTTAGGTTGAATGGGGAAGTAATCCATTCCCTTCACTGATGTCTCTTAATGCTGTTAGAGCATACACAGATGATACCATATTCTATTTGATCTACCTGACTTCATCTCAAGTGTTTTAAAGGATGGTCATAGTCAGTGGAGGAAAACATCAAACAAGAAGCTTTAGCTGAGATGAGAGTACAACTGAAGGGAAAATGCACATTAAAATTGTTCATGCTTTTTACAGATTATAGGAACTGAATCATATATTCCCTTTCCCTTTACCCCCAAATCAAACAATGTACAACCAAAACTGAGAAAACTGCCCTTTCAAAATAGAAACAGCCTGTGAAAATTAATATATAGCTTATGTTTTCTATGCTGTATCAAGCCGTGTATCCACTTTTTCTTGGGTCATGACAAGCAACAACCAGAAGGAGACAGATATCTTCCTAATGAAATGGAGGCATTATGATATCTGACTTTTATCGCTATTATTAAGCCAGCAGACTTCCCTGCTTGCTAGGTCTATTTCAGAGCCTACAAGATAAATTCTTTTGGGTAAAAAGCACTGGAGGAAGTAAGTGGTATTAAAGACATACGTGTATATGCAGATCCCCATGTATTCTAAAGCTCTTCCTAACAGTTTAAAAAAACCTTTTAAAAGATACACCCAGTGTACAAAAATGATCTCCAGAAATCCCTTGTTGGGCAATCTTTAATAGTACTTCTTATGGCAATTTCTCTTCCAAGACAGGGACTGCAAGAGGTGTTAGAAACTTGGTTGCCTTTGACTTTTAAATTTTCAAACTTTCCAGAAATGCAAGAGGTGCCGTTCTTTCCCTAATATAATACACATATAGTATTAGGCCCTTTTGTTCAGAGAGATGTGAATACATTATCCTTAATGAAGAGAGAGAAGGTGAGAGCTTCTGGTCTTTTGTTCCTTTACGACAGATAAAAGGGAAAGAATAGATTAAAGACACCTTGATATCCTGGATCCAGCTGAGGGAGATTCCTAGAAGCACAGCAGAGGACAGCTGTGAGGGTGCCATTTTCCCTATTGCAAACATTGGCAGGGACAGGGTTTGGAGTGGCAAGGAAAGGGAAAAGGCACAAGTCTGGAGGAGTAACCTTGGGGTGTTTATTAAGACTGCAGGACTTTCTTAACGCCATAGTTGATGTCTTCCAGTGCTTCAAACCAAGGTGATCTAAAGCTGTAGGACAGATTCTGACCCTGAAGTAACTCAGTTTGGTTTTTGTCTCATAGTTACATTATCAGCGTAACGGATAATCCTTTGGAATCACATAAAAATGAGGAGGAAACATCCAGGAATTCCAATTACTTTGGAGGAAAGAGAGATTTCACAAATACAGCAGTAAATGTGGATTTCAAGTGTATTTTTAAAATTCAATAAATAGAAACAGAGCACAGAGCAAGGAGAAACAAATGTTGGAGATGTAATCCTGAAAACTCTGACTTGATCCATGTATTATTGATGTTGTAATATAATAGATTGTATGATACATTAATGAATAGTGAAAAAGCTAAAAAGCTACAGAGAAAATAAATAGTAAACAGCAAAAAATCTATTGAACCAGAGGAAAGGGTTAAAATAGAGAAAATGGTTCTTCTGGATTTTATTCTGGGACATGACCACTTTCTCTGACCCATATATTTCTGCTTTTTCTCTCTTTCGCTCCCTTTCTCGCTCTTTAATGTTGTAGATGGAGAACACAACAGGGTCAATGGAGAACACATGATTATACATGCATCAATTGTGAAAGCTACATGGTGTTTTATCCATGAAGAGCAAGCTGGGCTAGTGTAATTACAGTAATTATACTAATACGTTACTATTAGCATACTTACTCATCTTGGTAGTAAGATTTAACTAGAAGGAAATGTTATCAGGCCTTTGATGGAGGAAAGAAGACTTACATACTAGTGATGGAAAAAAGAAAGACATACTAGAGATTCTTGAAGACAGGTAATATGGCGGGTCGTACTTAGAACTGGAGCAGACTCTTCAGTGGTGATAGAAGGAGCAGTCTTATGTGTCCCTTTGACAGACTCATGACCATTGAGTCAAATCATGTCCACCTTTTCCCTCCCGTGGCAACACCAATTTTCTCTTCTTCCACAAAGAACTACTCCATCCCAACTGCTTTTTAACTTGATATATCTGTTATCCATCTGACTTCTGCCTTTTAGATCCTTCTTCAAAATCCACTTCCTACTGTGATGCTTAAACACAACATCCAGCCAAAGGTACCCATGTTGACTGGCAATCAAGGAGAGATGATTTTATTTATAGTTAAAGAACTCATCCATAAAACAGACCTAATAATAACTAAAACAACTTTGATTCAGAACTACCCCATAGTGCATAGTTGCTGTGAACGTGACCGTATTACTGTTACTCATATCTTCTCCAATCTTCCTTATCGCTTTTCACACTTGCTAATTGTATTGCCTCCTAAATTATGCCTACTATTAATCTGATCAGTATTTGAGTTTTGAGTCTTCTCTAGATCAATCCTGAATTATGCTTCTGGAGCCTGGCATTTCCCTGCATGCTCTCTCTTGCAGCTTCTGACACATCAGCCTCCTAATGGTGATTGAATCATTTGGGCACTATGGGTTGGATTCATCTCACCTAACCTAACCTTGTAAACATCTAAATCTGAGTCAAGGGAGATAAATAAGATAAGAACCTTTAAGATGTCATTCAGACCTATTTGAGACTTGAACTCTAATGAGCATTATGTTATTGACAACTAAAGTGTGTTCTACCCCAGGACCGCAGCACAGGCCAACAGACATTGTACATACCTGTACATGTATGTATTCATTTTGAAATGTACCCTAGGAAGCAAAGTCATTGGGAAACTTCCAGTATTTAGTTAGGAAAAATGAATGGGTTTGCTGAGTTGGTTCGAACCCAGCGGAAGGTAGGTAGGCAGAAGGTTCTGAAATGACAGCTGTGGGGTACGGTGACTGAGGAAGAACATCAGTCAAAGTGAACAGTGAACTAAATCCTGGAGGCATGATGTGGACATCTTTAAGCATGGGAAGCATAAATTGTCCATAGACTCAGGGATACCATCTTGGAAAAAGCAGGATGCAGAAAGGTATTTGAAATACAGATTTGATAACGACAGAGATGAGTAATGCTGAAAGCTCAAGATATAAAGGGACCTTTTTGAAAGCTGCAGCAGGAAATGAAACACACAAAAATAGATAAAATTATACACAACTATGAATTTTATATGATAGAAGAAGGCGTGACCTTAATACTCCTTTCAGTGTATGAAAACAGACACTCCTTAAAGATCTGTTTCTTTTACTTACCCTACAGGTCTACTATGACTCCATTGTTTTATGGTCACAGCATGGCGCGAACAGGAAAGTCTATTGTTCCTGTTTCACTGAACTTTTTCTTTTGTCTACAATCTGCTGAGAATTTGACAGTAGTGGGTTTTCGCAGCTGAGATTCTCCACACAGGAGGTGGAACAATGGGGGAAGCAACAAAAAGCTAATTCTAAAACTGACTTTAATGAAGAGAAAGGCTAAAAAGCTCTAGTCATTAAAGTCAAAATGTTTAGAAGCATTCCCAAAGGATACATTTAATTTCTGATTCAGAAGAAGACTAATGTACCATTTAACCTATGAGTTTACATGAAACGTAAATGATACACAGTAGGAACTCTCTCCAAAGAGATACAAAGCTCTAAAACTTGCGGCGTGAATTGAATGGTACATGAAGACATTTATATTTTTGAGGTGAACGTATTATTGGTGTTCTCTCTACCTTGCTTTTAAAGATGCAAAATCAATACCCATTTTAGGCGACTGTTTATTCACTCATACTAGTGCTTTTACAATAACACAGGCATTTAAAGAATCATAAGATAACACCTTCAATTTGTCTAAAAGTACTAAATGAAAATAATGTATTGTTAAACAAAATTAGCAGTGTCTGAGGTCTTTGACAACTGTAGAAACAACACCCTTTCACAGGTAGCACTATTAAATAATTTTTAATTTGCACTAATAGTGGGGTTCAGGTTCTCTAATGATCCTGTGAAAACATCTACAAAGATTTTGAGAGAGCATTTATTTTGTGGCAGTACTAATTCTAGGTGACAGATAGTGTTCTCAAGGTTTTTTTGTTGACAAAGATAACAATAATACTTCCTCATAAATAGCTGTATAATGACTACAATCTGCAAAATCCAAAGTCATTAAAAAAATCTACATTCAGGGAACACAGTCCTCACTTTTTCTGAAAGACAGTTTCCTTGTTATGACTTTTTTCATTTTGATTGAGCCAGATGCCAGCAAATTTCTTTTGGGGTCTATTCTTTAAAAACATAGAGCAAATTATTAGCAGCAGCCAGCAGCAAAATAACAACAGAGTGCAGTTTGCTATAACAAACTTGAGAAATAATTACCAGATCCCTTATGCATCTTTTACTTTCTCCATGCATTTGTTACGAAAGACCAGGATCATCATTTACATGCAGATGCCAGGGCACAGCTCCTTAGTCATAACAGGAGTTGCTTCAGCACAGCCGAGGTGGTGAATATGGATTCAGACCATCTTAATATGCCAACCATTAATCCCTGAGACTGCAGAGGACTGGCCCAGCCCCTGGAGCAATCTAGAATAGCATCATTTTGTCCCATTTTGCCCTCAGGACATCAAATACTGCTGACCTCTTGTAAGTCTGACCCGCGTCTTGTGATCAGGGCCAAGAAATAAACATCAGTCTCTAATTATCATTCTTCTGTGTCACAACCCCATTAGAATTGGCATAAACAAAAGCAAGAAGCAATAGTTTCCCCTTCCCACCTCCTGACTTCCTTCTAAGATGGCTATAGCCATAAAACAAAGATCATTAAAGAGGACTTGTGTATTAATGATTGAGTGTACATTACAGTAATCAGGTAATGGCTATATCAGCTTTCATTAGAAGTCTCAAGAAACCCATCTTTGCTACATGTGATAAACTAATTTCTTCTAAATATTTTGACAGCATTATTGTTTAAAGCTTTAATGTTTGTTCTGTCTGTAAAGGCAATTGTTTGTTGGTCAGCTTACTACTTTGTGTAATAGCAAACTTGAATATTAAACTGGCTTGAGATTTGTTAAGAAAAACTCTGCATATTGCATGATCTCTGCCCTAAAGTATTTGTGTAACTTTTTTTATATACTTCCATGCTCAAAGGTATAAAAGAAATAACCCGACTACTTAACGTCAGTTACCAGTCATGGGCCACTGAGTATTGAGAGCAATAAAATTGTAACATTAATTAACAACATGCATTTCTGTCAGCCTGCTTAAAATGACACTTTGCAAGTTTGAATCAAGTGATTCTAACATAGCATGAATAACAGGCAGAATTTCAGGACTAAAAGTATATTGGTACTTGCTCGATTGTGTGATAGTATCTCACGGTCTGCCTATAGCATGTTTGAACAAGGTCTCTGTAGTTGGGGCCATGTTTCTTCCATTCTGCAGCTGCAGTGTAAAGCAGGTGTGTATCTGCTTAAGGGGGCTAAAGTTACCCCCGAAAGGGTTTAAGCACTAACTGAAATGTAATCGTCTTTCGGAGCACGTAGTGAGGTGTGCAGGGAATTGGCTGGTGCACCAGTGAGCGAGCGAGAGGTGAGAGGGCTTTCTCTGGGGGCTCATCTAGGTGGTGCAGCACTGGCTGCCATAATAACAGCTCTGTTCTTGGCAGGAGGGAGCAGCTTAAAATACTTTTGTGACTGCACATTTGGACTGGACTGCATGTGTGTGAAAAAGGATAGCTATCTTGTTGAAAAAAGAAAGTTTGCTTGTGTCCCTTGTGGAGCCTTCTATGTTTTGTTCTGCTCTGATATTCCTGTTAAATCCTCTTGACAGACTTTATCCATGTCTCTCTCTCCGCTTCTATAATCTTGTTTGTTTGCTTTTGAATATGTTCATTCTTGTCCTCCTTCCCAAATCCAGTACCTCACGGTTTGGCGACATTCTTAGATGTGATGCGTTCTTCCGACCACCCATGGGGATCTGGACTGTCATTCCCCTTTCCCAGCCTGCTTTTTCATGAACCTCTGGGGCCACAACTGTACGTAGGAGCACACTGAAAGGTATTCGGGGAACTAGGGTAATAATCATAAACTGCTGGAAACTAGCATTATCTAAACCATAGCAGTTACCCCTTTTTGTGAGACACTACCTACTGCTGAATGTTCACCTTACAAAGGAGATGATGAGTTGCAGTCATCCAGATGACAGACTGTCAGCATTCAACTACCTGTAACATCCTTTTAAACCRCCTGATGTGTAGAGAGGCCAGCTGGTCTCTGTATCGTTATATGCCTGTGGACCCTGGGAATACCTCTTAAATCAGGGAAAGAACCGGGTTCTGGGGGCTTCACTAGATGAGCTGCAGCACCTCTGCGGGAGCATCTGTCAATGCTACACAGTGCAGCATGTGGAGTCCCATTTTTATGCCTTCTGACAGAGATGCCAAAGGCTGATTAACATGGCCTCGGGACAGTAAGGGGAAATGACCATCTACTGTGTGCTGGTGCTTATTGCTAGTCAGAACGATGGCCTTTAAAAGAATACGAGTACTTCTGGCACTGAGACCACCTTTGAGTCATGACTGATTGTCAGTCTTCCCCATGAAGCCTTTGCCATAAATAATAGTAGTGTGTGAAATCAAGTGTTTGAAAAACATAAGCTTATTTCAGACTAGCTTGCATCTTTAACAGTGAAAATGTGACAACAGATGAGGGGAGCAAGGCATTTACGAAGTTGGATAGTAAAATATACATATGCGTTTAGCCCCAGTGCTTGTGAGAATTGATAAGGTGATAACAGAATCCCTGGCTGTTTCAGTGAGAAGTTGGCCAAAGCTGTGCAACATCACAACTACAGAGAAAATATTTCTCCAGAGAAAAATCTCATTCATATCCCCTTCCTATAGAATTCACCTGAAGCAGATATTATTTTTCCTTTCGTTGTTTTATGAGGCATTCAAAAAGTGGTTTTTCCTTGCCATTTTAGTTTCAGATGCTCTTACAGTCCAGCACTGCCTGGAGTAGCTTAATGTAACTAGTCTGCAAATCCCAGGGCTAAAGTCAGGGCTGAAACAATGGTGGTATGAATTTGATTTTTCACTGGTGTAAGCTATCAGCACTGCCTGATTGCAGATACTCTCTGAAAATCTTGCTGAAGATGACTGTCATTTGTATGAAACTGATGTTAAGCTGGCAAAAATGTATTTTCTAGTAAAATCCTTACTCCCTCTGATTCTTTAAATGTTAAAATGGAATTCTGCTATCAAAAACTAAGTACGTAAGTAAAGCAAAATCTGTTACTACCAAACCAACACCAGAACTCAGAAAGCAGCCAAGCAAAGGGGATAAAAGCTTCCAGAATCTTTTGCAGAGGTCACAAACTAGGAGATGCCTGAGTTGAGGTTATCCATACAGTCTTTATCTTACCTGCTGATCAGGCCTTTAATTGCCAGATCACGTGCTATTCTTCCTACAGGATTGTTTTCTCATTTAATACGTGGTCTGTTTTCAGTATTATTTTTTATTTTCTTCCTTCAGAAATTCGCCCCAACTCCATACATCCAAATTCTAAAATTCCTATAGGTTCTCTCTACAGTATCTGTGTACTTCTCAAACAGGAGTCAATCTGTCTCCACACTAAATGGAGTCAGCATTGTTTTGCTAACTTGAGGAAAGAGATCACTAAATCTGAATGCTCTATGGCAGATACTTACATTTTTGCTCTATGGCAGATACATTTCACTATTGTCAAATTACTTAGCATTCTCAGGGCAGGAAATGCATTTACAGAGGGAATCTTTTCCAAAACATGCAGCTGTGATCTAGAACAGCCCAAAAGAGACACTTCAGAGAATGTTACCTGCTGCACCACTAACAATTGCATTATGTGTGAATGAAAATATTTTTTGTATAGCTCAGAAATTTGTGCAGTTTGGCTGAATGAAGTATATTCACAATGAGCAGATTTCAAGTTTTTGCTTCAAAGTGCGAAGGTATTGGAGCTCCTTAGAAAAAGAGTTCTTAAATAGTTATTATTTTAGCATAGAAAATGTGTTTGCTAAGAATGAAGTCTGGAAACCAGATGAACAGCTTCAGAGAACCCATACCACCAAAACAGGGAATTTTTAGTCCAAAGAGGTGAAACTTGACAAACTTAGAAGTACACAAAAATAGGGCCTGAAAGAAAAAAACTGCCAGGCACCCTCAGCTAGTGCCAGTGATACAACCTTTCTCGCAGATTGTTGGGGACATGCAAGCCCCAAAAGGACAGATACGTTTTCTGAGTAACTGGCCACCCGCCCCAGAGAAAGTCTTGCACGCAGCAGTTCGACAAGAAGAGAATACAACCCACTTAGCACCACCAAGGAGTCCTAAAGCTGATTAGGTGAGTTTATATAGTGAACAAGTCCATGCTTGCTGCATACCGGCCAGGGAGTGCTTATTGTAAACCCCCTTGTTAGTTGCCGGCACAACAATCCTGGCATGTCATTCAGATTCCTACAGCATTCACGGGGTAAAAGCCACTCCACCCCCCTGATAAAGGCATTTTTTTTAAGAACCAGCAAGCAGAAGCAATTAAGAAATGGAACTGTGGCAGCGGCTGGTGGGCCATGGCTCACCGCGGAGAGAAACCTGGAAATCCTGCGGTGGTCTAAACACCCCTGTCACTTTGAGTGCTTTTGCAGCCAGATCTTTGGACACGGGTTTCCGAATTTTACGACTGTGTCACGAGAGAATCCCAATATTAAGGGTATGAGAATTGTTGTGGGTTTCTTTTGCCTGGTACTGCTGTTACTCAGCCTGTGTGAGCTGGCATCGTTCCATCAAACACAGCGGTGCTACATTGACTTACATCAGTGAAGGATCGAGCCCTCTGGGAGTTGGCATAATTGGAGATCAGCAACCTGGACTCCTGCCTAGGAAGCAGCAATAAAGTGGCTGTACTTGAAGCAGAATCAAACCAGATTCAAAGTAAGGGGGATATTTAAGCTGTGACAACTTTTTAAAAAATTGCTCTGCTACATTATTTTAGTAAATATTTGTAGGTGTCTGTAATAGGGGATAATCACTGCATTTCCTTTCAAATGAAAGTAAGAGCAGTTTTCACTAATACTGGATGATAAGCAAGGCATTTTAATGGATGGTTTTAACCTTCTTTTTGCTGGCAGGTTGTTACAGCAGTGCTCAGGTGTCTTTACTTGTAGCACAGGAAGAAAAGTCCTTGTCCCATCTTTTCCTTCACTAATACAAAAGCTGTGCAGTAGCTGGCAAACTGCAAGGTGTCTCTCTTCAGAAGGTAGCTGTGATGGACTACATAGAAAAAAAGCAGCAGGGGCAGGCATAAGGGAGATGTATACAGGAGAAGATACCTGGCCATGGCCAGGAGGAGGAGGAGGACTGGTATATGAACTGCAGCAGAGAGGTGGACATCCACAGAGCAGGGAAAGAGGGTGCCTGGAGCTGCCAGAAATCACTGAGATGAACCAGTATCTGGGTTCAGTATCGTACTGGTGCAAATGTTCAGCTTTCAGACTGGCTTGGAGCGCAGGTCCAGGAGAGCTCATGGAATAACTGTGACCCAAAGGTTTAAGAGCTATGAGGGAAGGGGATGCGGGTATGCCCTTGCCTTTGTGGACAATGTACAAACCATTTCTGTACATGTCTCTGTGTTTCTTGCACCAATGAATTTAGAAAGAAATTGGTTAGGGAACCCTGAGAAAGCCTGTGCACCTCTTCTTCAATTTACCACCTGTTGGGGGGGGGGGGAAGAAATGTACATTCAGAGTGCCCAGAAGACTGGTGCTGTAAGAAGGGCTGTGCCAGGAGTGTATCTGTTCTTGAGGGCTGAAGACAGCCGAGCCACCATTTCCATTTTTATCAGGGGGTCAGACTCAGAGCTGTGTGCAGGTAAGTGAACGTGCTTCGGCATGAAAAACGGCCCGTTCCAGTGGCAGAAGCTGGTGAGGAACTGCACGGGGTGAGGGCTCCCAGGGAGCAAGCGAGAGGAGCATGGGGGAAGCAGGAGCAGGGGCTTTCCCAGTCCCCATCCTCAGTGGCAGGGTCTTCGGCCAGGTCAGGCTCAGGCAGTGGCGTGTCCCAGGAGCGGAGGCAGGCACTGAGAAGCGTCGAGCCTGCTGGAGCCCTTCTCTAGCGGAGGCCGAGACCCACCGCGTAGCCCTGCTCAGGAAGTGCGCCGGGTGGATGCCAGAAAGAGCCGGCGTTACAGCTCCTGCTGTCAGGGACATTTTAGAGCACCTGGCCCCAGTGTGGTGGTACCCAAACACAGCGGCCAGCTGAGAGGCCAGCCCAGACTTGGCATCTGTGGACGCTGAGAGCCCTAGGAAAACAGCAGACAGAAGGAAGGATAATATTAGAAAAAAAGACCCAGCTAGCTGTCTCTAATGAACTGCTGTATTCCCCAAGGGGTTGCTTTACCTCCTTTTTATAATTCTGCTGCAGTGCTTATAATATTGATGGATCAGGATAGATTTGCAATGGCCAGTTTAAAAATACTCAGTGGGGCTAGTCACAAAATGAGCAAGAACAGAAAATGAATTTCAGTTTGTTTCAATCTTTTTGCAAATTTCTTTTGAAGAACTTAGTATTTGCAAAGGCAGGGCGGCTCCCATGCTCACAGTGTTGCAGCATATTGCTCTCCCTGCATTCTGGCTACAAATGTAACAGGAATGGTTTCTAGAAGAAAAACAGAGCCTGTGTTTTTTAACTTGCCGTCCCTCCCATCAAGGCTTGGATTATGGTGAAAAGGACAATCTGGAATTTCTTAAAACTCCTCCTGAGAAAGTTGTAGCGGGAATGTTGGCTACTTCACTGATAAACACCTGTACATTTTCCACTCTTCCAGCCCTTCCTGAGGTTTTGGGCTCAGTACAGACTGGGGAATAAAAGAGATACTTGAAAACAAAAAAACTTTATCAAACAAAAGGTTTTACAGAATGCCCATCTGAACTGAATTCTCCCCTTCTTCCCAAACACTGAGAAGGTGATCAAGTTTCCCAATCTGGAGCAAAAACATTATATATAGCTTTGCAATTTAATTCAGATGACAAAAAGTACATGAATATTCTTCCTTATGCATGAGAACAGATTATCAGAGTTTTTCACTTTTCTTCTTGTAGGTTATTAAAAATGCAGCTCTTTCAGAGGAACAAATTAATTCAAAAAGGATTATTTAAGTGAGACTAAGGTTTTGATAAAAGTATATTCAGTGTTTGGAAGGATTCTGTGTTTGAAAAATGTCCTGTTTGGGGTATTGCATATGACATTCGACAACCCATTTGGGGAAAAAACTGGTAGGGAATGAACGTCAACAGAAAAAGTCCTTGGTTTTTGTCAGTTTGTCACATTGCAGAAACATAATTTTTCTTCATTTATATTTTTCCTAAAAGTTCATATTAAAATTTAAGAAAGCAAAAAAGACTTTGAAAAATGCAGCAGAACTGTCATAAGAGATCATAGTAACTGCTTGGAAGGTTACAGTTTATTATGTAAATACATGTTTGTAGGTATTTTAAAATGCATATTTTGTGTTTAAAGGCAGATTATTAGTTTGATAAACTGTAATGGTTCCAAATAAGGCATACCAATATATAATGTAAATATGAATGTTGTGACTTTTCAGATATCTGTGAGCTACCTGATCGACCATAACTGTCTGCGTTCTGTATGGATCTGCCTTAATTGTTGGAGTATTAACAGTGAGACTGCTGGTGCTCACAAAATCCTTGTGCTGCAATTCATGTCTTTTCATTGTTCCTGGGAAAAAGTTACTATGCATGTGCCATGCTCCCAAGTGTAATTCCCTAACATAAATATCCCAACCTTGAACTCAAACTGGAGTGAAAAGAAATCAAATTCCAGTCTGTAAATAAAAACTTCATTTACTTACATATAATGCCAATGAAATGGTACAACTTTCCCTTCCTTTTCTGTAATTTACAAATGGCTAAAACGATTTCTCTGACAGCGACCTTCAGTTATTAACTGCTTAGTGTCTGCATTCGCTGCATCAGACTGCAGCAATGTTTCTTTAAGTGCCAGTGTTGTGCGAGAGCGTTAGTACTTCTGTGTGGATGTACCAAGAGGAGCTGGATGAATAACTTGTGATGCATAATTTATTCAATGAATGTAGTCCCTTTTTTGTGCTTGCAAGAACTCTGTGGAGCAGTCGGGTTTTTTTGCACTTAGTTGTTTGAACACTTTAAACAAATGCTGTATTGCATATAATATATATATATATACAGGTGTATTTCACAGTATATGGAATTGCTTGTGAATGTTTTTTTTCGGATAATTGTTTTGAATATTCACAGTTCATAGCCTGTTTGACGGGTGCCTATGTCAGGTGGCATGTATATGTGGCCTGTCACACAAGTTCTGGTTTCTGAGAGAAACGTTCTTGCAGGCAAATTTTAAATTCTCAGAAACCACTTCCAGCGATTGCTGAGACACTTGCGTAATATCCACAATTCAGCTGACTATTTCACTTAAGTATCCCTGACACACGCAGCGCCTAAAATGCCCGAGAAATGATCGCGGGCGGTAGTCCTGAAGAGACACAACGCCCTCGGAACAAATGCGCCCGCCAAGCCCATCGCGGCGGGCGCGCGGCCCCTGCGCCAACGCCGGGCTGCCCGCACCTGCCTGCGGCTCCCCGCCGCCGCCTC
>NW_020450738.1:2085423-2088009 GCF_003343035.1 Apteryx rowi | reverse complement strand
TCTTGCCGGCGGTGCGGCCGGCTGCCAGCCCCCGGGCGAGGGGGGTGTCCGCATCCTCCTGCGTCCTCCTCACCTCGGCGGCGAGCGCCCCCGCTCCCCTCCCCCGCCCACACACACACGCGCGCGCGGGGAGAGGGAGGGAGGGGGAGAGGGCGAGCGGCTCCCCGGCTCCCTCCCTCGCTCCCGCCCGCCCTCCGCGGCAGGCAGACGGACGGCGCGCAGCGCGCCGGCGGAGGAGGGCGACCACCGCGCGCACACGCACACGCACACACACACACACACACACTCCCTCAGTGCCTGCTCCTTCCTCGCCCCCCGCCGCTCCCCCCGCCCCTCCTCCTCCTTTCTCTGCAACAAGAGAGAGCAGAGGAGAGGGGGAAAAAAAAGCCACTTACAGGTATTTGTTTAGTGGATCGGCGGCTTTTATTTATTTCCACCGCCGCTCTCCCCCCCCCCCGGCACCGACCACCCTTTTCCACAACCCCTCGCAGTTTGTTTACAAGTATCAAAGTTGTAATTGAGGAGCTGCCAAGACACATCTGGATATTTTCTTCTTTTTCTTCTTCTTCTTCTTCTTTGTGTTAGGGACTGATGTGCAACTAATTAAAGGCAGACAGGCTGGTAGCGTCTGCAAATTCAAGCCCCCCCAAATAAAGAGCCTGGTAAGTGACCGGTTTGCTTTTTTTTTTCCCCCTTCCCCCCTCTTTTCCCTTGTTTCTTTTTGGGGGGGGGGTGCGTTTTGTTTTTCATTTTGTGTTTTTGCTGGGGGCTGCCTTTTTTTTTTTTGTTCTTGTCCTCTGGGATCGTAAAAGTAGATTAATGCTAGACTTGGGCAATAAAAGGCGCCGCTATATTAATTTATTAATTAATCCGCACCCGCCCCTCCTCCTGAATGTTAAATATGACCTTTGATCTCTATGTCTTTGGCAGACCAGACATGCAGTATTGAACATGTACAGTCACATTTGGCTTAAGCAGCAACAGAATCGTGAAGTCCGGGTAGCAATTTCTATTTATTTATTTTATTCGGGAAAATAAGGGCTATAGTTAAGGGGGGGATCAATAACTACGTCTTGGGTCCCTTTTTCATGCTCTAGAGATGCATCGATTAAACAATAATGACCTGGTTGGTGGGCACCATCATTTTCTCGTTTCTGGTGGCAATAAACCTGGAAAGGGGGTTACGGGGGGAGAGAAGGTAGCAAGCAAAGAAAGCTTTTGTGGAGAGAAACCACTTTAATACTAGGGGGAAATAGGGCAAGAAAATGCGTATGCTACTTGAGTTCTTGAATAAAAGGCTACATGTTAACGTTTTATTCCTTTCCAGATGTGTGGATTTCCTACACATGGTTGGCAAAACTAGTTTTATTGAGTAGTTCTTATTAAGGACATGCGGCTACGTTTGCATTTATGGAAACGGGAGGTTTCTGCTATATGCAAATTGTTAGCATCTCTCCACAAGACTACGTTTAGCCTAGAGCTTTCCGGGGCAGCCTTTGTATTGCCATCAGACCTCTGAAGGGAGCAATAGTCTCGGTTTTTTTCCTTGCGTGAAAATGCAGAGGTGGTTCCCGTGTGATTAGGGTCTTTTTCTGATTGAAAGATGCATGTTAGTTCCTAATCCAGCCAAGGGTGAGGTTTCTTATTTAGATTTACTCTCCCTTAATCTGGATTTGTTTACACCAACGCTGCTTTTTAGTGTACAGCATCGGGAGAAGATGAAGTTGTTGCACTTGGTAGGTTGGGCTACAAATGGTTCATTAATCTAATTATGATCGTAATTACTGTAATTGATAACCATTTTGAACTAAACATACTGGAGTCTTGAAACTATACGTGGCCCCATTAGCATCGCTGAAGTAAACGTTTCTGATCAATAGCCATAAATCAGAAAAGATGCTAGAAATATCTAAACTATTCAGGTAAAGAATCTGAAAAACAAAGAGGCAGTGTTCATAAACTGAGGGCTTTTTAAGTTATGTTTATGTTTTGCTTTAGTTCACGAAGGCTGCAATAATGCACCTTTCTCGTTGCTATAAACTAAAATATCCCCCTTCACCTCATAGGAGTGGCCTATGGGAAATAAAATGAGCACCACATCCTTATTCCTATCTTAAACTTTGCTAAAATCGAAATAATAAAAAAAAGCCATCTTTCCCCAGGAAGGGTCAGTTCCGCAGGTAAAGCGATAAACCTTGTGCAGTTTTCCTTGTTTTTCTTTTCGACGAAGCAAGCCCTGTTCCCGTAATGCCTGCAGGGGCTGTCCCCCCCCACCCTCCAGCCTTTCCTGAAATCAACCTTGCAAAGCCCCATGGCTTGGGGTTAGGGGCGGGGGGGGGGGGGATCCTTCGGCGAGGTTGGACGTATTCAGTCTTTAGTACAGCTGCAGGCTCTGCGATCACGAGCTGTGAAATTGCCTGGCTTAAATATATATATATATATATTTCAGTCCAGCCTTTCCGCTCTCCCCCCCCTCGCCCAGCCCCGGCGGCGGCGGCCCGCCCCGTCCTTGGTGCGGGACCCCGGCGGGGCCAGCTGTGCCGGGAGCCACGCTAACGACCGCCGGGCACAGAAGGACACTGTGGC
>NW_020450738.1:2037321-2083920 GCF_003343035.1 Apteryx rowi | reverse complement strand
CGGGGCGGGCAACCCCGCCAAGAAGAAGCGGAAACGGTGCGGGGTGTGCGTGCCCTGCAAGCGGCTCATCAACTGTGGAGTCTGCAGCAGTTGCAGGAACCGCAAAACGGGACACCAGATCTGCAAATTTAGGAAATGTGAAGAGCTTAAGAAAAAACCTGGCACTTCGCTAGAGGTCAGAGGCGATGATTTCTTTTTCCCCAGCCTCCCTCCGTCCCTCCTCAACCCCCTGCCCCCGCCCCTCCAGTGCTTCTTGTCTAGCTTCAAGATGCAGCATCCCTTTTCCGAGGCCTCCTTCAGGCTGTGAGGCTGCTCCCCGCCGCGCCGGGGCGGCGGGACCGGGACCGGGTCCCAGCGGTGGCCCCGGCCCCCGCCCCCCGGGCCGGCTCCGGGCCCCCTCGAGCAGCTGCCCGCCGGCGTTACCTGCTGCGTGCCCGATGGGACTGGTGGCTTTCCTTTTGCTTCTTCTTCTTCTTTTTTTTTTTAATTATTACTATTATTTTTTTTTCCATGATGCTTCGGGGCGGTTTTTAAGGGCCGGGGAGGTGGGGAGCGGTTAGCTGAATGCCTGACTTCAGCAATCAGCAGTTCAGGGGGGCAGCGATAGCTAGCTAATTTCCAGGTTTACCGATAGCAGTCTATTCGAGAAAGACAACTGGTCGTAGAGCCCAGTAGTCGGTGGAGCATACTGAAGTTATCTTTTTGGCAATATATTTTACAAAGTAACCCGTTTATCATGTATAAAGTACAATGGAAAAATAGCACAGGTATGACTGAACTGATTTCTGACTGAACTGTATATACATTTATTTTTACAATGTGTCCTCAGAACTGACAATGTATTGAATATTGCAAAGATGTGAAGACAGGTTTTCAAGTTTGCTAGACGTACAGAAGACAGGCAGGTATGATGTTACAGAAATTTCAGTTGATGTATTGAGTACAACAGACAATGGAAACAGAAATACACAAATACAAGTAAAACGGCTATTGGTTGATAGCTTCAGGAAAAGGAAACAAGCACGAGGAAAGACTAGTAATCATACTTAATCCCTTGTCATTATTAAAATTATAGCGTTGCTGGTTAGATGCACATATCAGATGTGTCTGAAGGTGTCGAGGATGATGGATTTAGTACAGAGGAGTAGCGTATACTGGGTGACATCAAGATTTGTAGTCACAGAAATTAGCAACTAAGTGAGAAATTACAACTTCCCTCTGTGTGTGCGTGTGCGTGTGCGTGTGCGTGTGTGTGTGTGTGTTGTGGTTTATTTCCTAAACCATTGCTTGCAGGAGTTGTCTCTCTCTAAGAGGTGGGATGAGGGATTCAAGGGAAAAAGCAACAAGAAGAACCCACTAATTTGTTTAGCGTTAAATAAATGGAGATAATGGCATTGATATTGATACTGCCATGGGACAAAAGCAGCGTTTGGGTTTTTAGTCGATATTTGGCTGATACCATTAACTGTTTTGTAGCCAGCCTCGTCCAAATACCTAATTAATTCCTCCTTGCAAGAGTGAACTATCCTTGCTGAAAGTTTGATTTGTAGCTCTTTCTTTCTTACTACATCTTCATAGCTGTTTTTGTGAATGTATGATGACCCAGCATCAGTAATGCAACAGCCAGTATGGACTTTTCAGGTGCTAGAAACTAGAGTGTTTTTTTAACTGTTGTTTTTGTCAATAATACACCGTTGTTGATTTCGTAGAAAGTTTGCAGAGAAGATATAGAATACCCCAGTCTTTTAATGATGGATCTTAACACTGAAGTACAGCCTAAAAGAGACTTCTCGAAAAGGGACTCGTGGCGAATCCCCCCAGCACCACGCAACGTAGGGGGGGTACCTTTTGTGCACAAAGTCCTCTTGTTAGGCTTACAAACCAGGATGCTGCTGTGATTTAATGCTTATGATAAATGATAGATCCTGATGGATTATCGATTTGTGCAGAAAGTGAGCTATCTCTAGAAGAAACTAATTTATACGTTATCAGATCTTTCTACGAGTTCATGTGCCTCTCTGAGCACGTTTCCAGAACTTCCTCGCTCCTGACAGAGGTGCTCTACAACCTTAAAAATTGTTCAGGCATGTTATGAGAGTGCCGCCTGTTAAAATTGTTTAACCACTGTGACTAGTAAAACCGTGGTTTTATTAGTCACTTGTGTACTCTCATAACCACCTGCCTTCACTTCTTTTCTTCCTTCTCTCTCTCTCTCTCTCTCTCTCCTCTCTGTGCTCTACCAGATATATAAACACAAAAACTCCTCTACTGCTGTACTGCGACTTGAAGGAAACACATTTCTGTTTCCTGCTGTAGAGGTATCAGTAAGGCATCACTTCTCTGCAGGTCGTGTCTGGTCACAAAGTATGTCATGGGATGTGGCTAATATCTTTACAGGCATGTTATTTGCCAGTAGGAAAGGAAGAGTTCCCAAATTGAGTAACTTTCTGTTATGGTCGTTTTTCTTATTTCTTCTTGTTTCTCTCTCTCTCTTTTTTTTTTTTTTTAATTAAATAATAAAGAGTGACAGCATGACTGCCTAGAGCACATGTGCAGCAACACTGCGCTGGCTGTAAGGCAACCAGCTGGAAGCATGTCAGAGAGTGACAGGGCCTACATGACTGAACTGAAGCGGCAGCAGTGGTTGCAGGTGGGTGAGAGCAGTCTCCCTGCTGAACTAGCTTCTCAGGCTCATTTGTCTTACAGGCTTTGGGAATCCACAGATCTCCTTAGGTGAGCCTGCCTGACCTAGATAGGCATGTTCCCAAGGAAGTGCAGCAAGAATCAAGGGGCTCAACGGTCCAGTATATGTTTATATGATCTGTGAATTGTGCTCAGCATTGGCTACGAATTGTGGAAGTGATTAAAGTCAGGAGGTGAAACTGTGTTTAAAAACAAAATAAACAAAAAATGAGAATTATAATAATAAACAGTAAACTGGTTGATCCCACTGAAATTATTTCTCTCTTTTTCCTTTTAAATCTGTTCTTCTCCTGGTGCAATGAAGGCATATGATAGAAGTCTCAAGGTTAGTACACTGAGTTTAAGACAGATTCACATTAATGCTTTCAAGTTCCTGACCTTTACATTTTTAATGGAAAGCTTCCCTCCCAGCATTTTTTTTAAACACTTGAATTAATTTTTCCAATTTTTCTTGTAATATTTTCACCTTAAAAGTGTCCCAATGCTCTAGTATTTTGCATAGAATGTTATTATTACTAGGAAATTTTATGTATGATAATAATAAATCTATAAAAATAAGATTGACATCACATTGCATGCTGCCTACTTGTGTATGTATATTCTGTGTTCACTCAGATTTACAGTTAGTTTAAAGAGACATAATCTTTATTTACCCATAGAGACTACTTATTTTCCTCTGGTTGGTGTACATTTATGTAACTTCTGCAGCAGGTTATGAAGATTAGGAACCTGATCTTACTTTACATCCCTCTCTCTTTGGAGCACATCATCCCAAATCAGTGTATGCCTCTATTGATTTCAGTTGCCCTGCTTCTCGGTTGCATTAGGATGATAGCAAAACCAGGCAGAGGGGCTAACTCAGATCGGCAAGGTCTGAAGGATTCAACTCAAATGTGAAATATCTTTTGATGTTTGGGCATGCTGTCATAATAGTTAGCGCCACTGGCTTTACTTGTAACTGCCTTGCTAATTAATATGTGCACTATTAAAGTAAATATTTGTATACTGAGCTGAAATAGTAAATACCAACATCCAAATCTGAGGCTCCTCACTGAGCTCTGTTTCAAGTCAGTGGGAGTTTGACATCGCCTTCACCAGGGATGGGGCTGTGATGATTGATTTCAGCAGAAACAGCGTCTGATCCTGAAAATCTTACCGCCATATGGCATTGCCACGAGGGAGAGAGGCTGTGCTGGCAACGGCAGAACGTGCACTTCATGTTTTGGTAGTACATGTGAACACTGTTAAGGGAACACCGCTGAGCTCTGTGGATAGGGGTCAATTAGTAGGGGCCTCCGAGGAAGCAATTTTCCTTCCGCCTCTCTAGCTTTGAATTACATGCATAAGTTAAGTGACTACAAGATGGAATTGAGTAGTGTGAGGAGGTTCGGAAAAAGTTGATAAGGAACAGGCAGCTAACCTGATCCAAGTGGCTAGCTGCAAGGTCAAAAGAAAGACCACCTTGTAGTCTGCGTTGCCATTCTTCACTGAAATGTGACTTTATGGCAACACTTCTTGCCTCCCTGCTGCTGCCTCATAGCCCTCCACTTGGGCGAGGGTCCCCATGTGTTAAACACTGTAAAAGCAGGCAAAAAGGCAGTTCCTGTCCCCAGGCTTTTACAGCTGAAGCAAGAACAGCAGTCTGCTCCCAGTGCAGTTCAAGTTGGGTATCAGCTATAAAGCCCTGATTGGTCCCAAATGCTGTTTTCTTCCTTCTTTTCCTTGTGTGTGCCTGTTGTACCCTGCCAGGATGTTCTTGTTTTTCCGTTTCCAGGACTGAACTGAAGGTAAAGAGATGCGTTCTCAATAGCGAGTCCTTGGTGCTGGAATTCACTTCTCAGCACGTGCGTGCGGCTCTGCGCATGGCGACTCTGCTGTACTGTCTCTCTGGTTTCAAAAACAGCACACGTTCTCGCGGTGACAGTATTGGCAGTGAGTGGAGGAGATGAGGCAGGGAGAGATTTGACTTCTGTTGAGCATTTGTGACAGGTTTTGTCACGTTCATCCAGATTTTACACGTCTAGAGATAAACATACATTCAGCAACAAGTCTTCCTTTTGACCCCGGAGATTTTTGGGGACGACATGTAACACAAGGGCTCCTTCTCCCACCTCTGGCAGAGGCCAGAGCAGCTGCAGGCATCTTTGCTCACTGTGTCCTGATCTCCATAGCTTGGAAATGTCATTGAAGCTATTTGACCTTCTGCTTTAGGATCAAATCCTGCAAGGCGGGAATGTCTTCATATTGAAATGAAGTTGGTGGGAGACATAGGGTTGAGGAAGACGTTGAGCCCTGCAGAGCTGGGCTTTTGCTCTCCTTACGGTTCTGGTGAATTACTGAGTGAGGAAAACTAGTGCCAGGGTGAAGAGCCTGGCGCAACTCTGAAGCAGAGCTGGATGTAGTCTGTTTTACTATTTCATGTTTTGTTGTTCCCTCTTCTTCATGTGATATTTAAAAAGCAAAGAGACTGCCAAAAACATAATATCTGTGTTCAAACTAGAATATACGTTATATGAACTACCGTTTGATATAGTGCAATGGCATTTGTATTTTGTAAAAGCGGGACAAATTCACAACATGTTTTCTTCAAATGAAGCTTCTCCTGCCTGAAGAAGTCTCATAGTGGTGAGATTTGGTACTGAACTGAACCAAATTTTAAGCAATTCACCCAAAATTATAGGGCAGTCAAGAGTTTAACAGCCTCATTCATAGAAACGCTACTTTCTGCTTGCATTGAAAATTGCTTGCTTTAAATTATTGAACTCTGATTGTTTGCCAGTGAAATTGTCTGTATGGTAAGAGAGGTTAACTGGTTATGACAACTCTATGTCTTGACTGCACTGAATAGTTCTTTGTACATTTTCCTAAATACTAATACAGGTTATACACTTGGGTATCAGGATTTTGCACCAGACTTTGGAGTTTACAGTCAATTTTTTTACAAGTTGACATGTTGGAATCAATGTGTATTGTTTAGGCTGGACAAGTTGCATGGGTCATGAGAAATAGGACGAATGACGCCAGATTTTTTTCTGGGACAGTAATAAGCATAATGGGCGTATTTTTTTCAAATCATCTAAGTAACTTTGGAATTTGTATTTCAGTTTGAGGTGCATAGAAGCCAGTGGGACTTTGCCTCCTATGTCAGCTACAGCACTTTTGGAAAATCTTACCAGTTCTGTGTTTGTACAAAATGTTGTGGGCTGTACACCTCTTGCAGTATTCATAGAAGGAGTCTTGTTTAAGTTGGTAGCTATGTGAATATCATGTTATATCCTGCTCGCTTGGGGTGTCTAACAGAGAGTAACAACTGAAGAGTGACATTCTCAATTTTAGTATGCCTGTACATGTATTTTCCTACCATTGTTTTATTGGGCTACTTTCCATGCAGTTCTGTTTGGTAGGTCAACATCTAACGCCTTTACTGAAGTCAGGGAAGACTTTTCTTGATTGGAGAATGAATTAGGATGTCAGATAGTGGTCCCTTTTGAACAGCAACATCCTGGTACTGCTGTAGGAAGTTTTTGGTTTTAAAAGAAATGTGCTTTAGAGACTTAAACAGAAGAGAGATATTAGTTACTCTGTATCATACAGTTGATGCGTAACAGTGGCTGAGTCAAGATCCTTTCCAAATATCTTTAAAATGTATCAATAAAAGGAAAACTAGCAGTCTTCAGGCTCTTTACATGTATGTATTTTAAGGGTTAGGCTTGGTAAGAGAAATATTTCTAAGCAGGCAAACCTAGAAGGTACACCTTAAAGTCTAATCAAATACTGCATAATCCTTTTGATCATTGGTTGCAATGTGAAGCGGCTGTGACTGTATAGGGAAAGGTTTAGAGTAAGCTTTTCCGGTGTACCCCAGTGAGTTAGGAGAATTAAGAAAGTAACTCGGGTCTCCGTAAGTAAGTCTCTGGGACTTAGCCTCTATTGCTAACAATTCCTGTGTCACCTACTATATGCTTAAAAATTGCCAAGAGATACCGTGTTTTCTGAGGAGTAGTACCATCTGAAGAAAGTATTTCTCTGTTTCTTTAGTGTCTGTATTTTCTGATAGCTCATCTACTTTGAATGATCATGCTGAACCACAATGTCTTGAAGCATGCGGTTTCGTTTGACACTTTTGCTATTTGGGAGCCCGGCCTGCTGTATCCGTCTTTTCTCTTCTTTTGGGTACCTTTATTGTTTTCCACAGTCATCTCTTGTTCAATCACCTCCAAACACCTGTCCTGAAATTGAATTACTCTGCGGCGTAATCTAAAGTCTTCTCCCATTTCAGCATCCTATGCTTTCTGTTGTTTGCTGAGTTATGTTGCACCATACTTCAGATGCGACAGCCATTTAATAATGTTGAAGCCTTAGCTCTGCAGGGGCTAAAAAGATCCCAGCAGGCTTGTTAACTTCCACTCTCAGACATTATGGGAAATATTTTCTCCTCCCTGGAACTCCTAGGCTTCCTCTTAATTAAGACCATAAAAATCCATAGCCAGGTATGTGTTAAGCCTATTGAATTTTTTGTAGTTTTCCAAAGTTTCTCATTTTTTCATATTTAACCAGATACTACAGTGCCAAGTGAAATATGAGAACTTACAAGGAATAAAGCCAGCCTGGGTCATGCTGGATACTGCATTCTTAATGGGCAGCAAACTCGTCAAATCCCTTTTTATTTAATCACCATAGAGTTTTATTCTTTCCTCTGCTCTGCTTAGCATTTTTCTTTATTTCAGTCTTTGAAGCGTTGGACATTTTAAAACTGTGCGCCTCTCCTATCTCAGGACAGTATTTCTTTCAGCTCCAGACTGCCTCGGCCCTGGACTATATTGTACTTCTATGTAGGAGCCTTATTAGCTGATATCAGCCATCATTTGACTGAGAGTTATTGGTTAAGGGTTGAGAGAGATTTTCCAGAAAAATAAATTACTCAGTGATGTAGAAAGTGGAGAAGCAGGATTAGAATTTGAGGTGAAGAGAGGAACTTAATAAACACTGGAGAATTATGAGTTCAGGATGGATATCACTTAATACGTGAGGCCAGAGAAGGAGGAAAGAACGCCACGGCAGCGAGCTCAAACAGAGAAGGAAGCGCGAGAGGCTCCGGGCTGGCTGTAATGTGCAATGCCTCAGTGAGGGGGGCCTGCTCCTCACAGCAGTGACTCCGTCACCGTGGGACAGAGCGACAAAGTACTGGAGATGATCCGCTGTCAGGAAGGGTAAAATGGTAATGCTGAAAATGGCCGGGAGACCAGCAGTGGTAAGAAGAAAGCAGAATACACATGTTGCTGTGGGCAGGAGGTCTGCCATTAGTGGTTCAGGTAAGGTGGTTAAGAGCTCATCGGTAACTATCTTCCCAGAACTTCCCTGAGGAGAGGTTGAGTCTTCGTACACCGGAAGGGGACTTCGAAGATGACGAGCAGGGCTTTCCACATGCCACAGCTGATAGTGAGATCCAGTTTCTTTAATTCATTTTTTAAACTGAGTGGAATTTATGGAGAGGTTCTGGAGACAGATGAGCATGTGGCATGGGAGGAGTTACATGATCTGAACAAGTTGTTCAAAAGCCAAGGAAATGATGAAGGCATACGTACTGTCAAGCTGACAAATGTGGAAGAGGGAGGTGATGCTAGCAAATGAAGGACTGAAAATGATGATTTGTTGCTTGAGGACTGCTGGGGCTTGCGGGTGTCCTGGGGGTGGTGTGTAATGTGTGTCTTAGAGAAGCTGGAGTATACTGACATCTTGTCAATCTGCACTTATGTTAACACAAATAATGGGTTCCATCACCACAGATGAGATGCCCTAAGATACAAAGGTGTTACATCGGTTGTGGTTCAGTAACATCCGTCCTTCTGTAGATCCTAAGTGCTGGGTGGGGACACAGGCGTGGTGCACTGACCCTAGCAGTTACAGGCTCAGAAAAGAGCTGAAGAGCTCTATGCATCTGTGTACAAAGTACGGGAGGGCAAAGCATGATAATCGTGGTGCAATTAAAGAGGTCAGAGATGGAAAAAGGGAAGCAGGGAGTAGATTTTGTTAAATATATGATCTCCCACATGGATGGTACGGTCAAACAAAAGCCATCAGTTTTAGAGTGGGCAAAAGAGGAGAAAATATATTTGGAAGGATCATGAGTCCGAATAGCTAGTCACCAGTGAGTTGGTGGGAAAGGACTTGATGACACAAGCTTAGTAATGAAATAATACCTGTTCCCTCTAAATCACCAGTTCATCTCAGCCCTGGGAGGCAATGATCATAGTCGGCTGGCTGCTTAGAAGCTGATGTAAAATAAATTGGAGGTCAAAATCCAATGGAGGTGACAGTGTCACAAAAATAATCACCGAGATGAGTGTTAATTGTCATCCTTGAAAATTTCAGAAGACATACCAGGGAATGAATGGTGTTCAGAGCCATTTACAGTCTTTAATGTTTTCCCCTCCAGTCAGGAATTGTGGTGACCTGCTGTACAGGGGTGTGTGTCACTGATCCTCTCCTCCTATCCAGTCAGAGGACACCCTGTGCTCACTGGCTTTGAGAAAGCCAAGCTGGCACTTGCAATAAGTCTTAGGCATTGACTGAAAATACTCCCTCAGTCCAGGTAATTTACTGAGTATTGCATTTGGGTAAATATTTTTTTTTGAAAGTCTTGTGGAAAAGAAAACATGCAGAGGCCAAGCATTTAATAGGTGTATTTTTCACTGGCTCTTTTATCAGCAGCGTGTGAAAAATCCCAAAGGACAGAAGCAGTTAGCTAATCAATGAGGCATCGTAGCCGGTTTTAGGTTCCATGTAGGAGAAAAAGATGCTGAAGGCAGCGCATCTCTAGAGGAAAGAGATTTAAATTTAGGTCTGGCGCTGAGAACCATGCCTCCCCTTTGTTTGCAGACCAGTCCATAAGAGATTACTGTATCCTAGAGCAGCAGTTCTGAGGATGATAGAGATATCAGACTTTGAGTGCAAAGACTTGTACCGCCGGATGACGAACCAACAGGGATTCCTCATTAATGGAATGAATGTTAACAAGAAYAAGTCTGTTTGTGAGCTTGTGTGTGTTGGGGGGAGAATAAACGATAGGGACTGATGGGTGGTTTTCATGGGGATTGGATAAGAGAGAAGGTGAGTGACGGTGTGTGTGAGGGAGGGAGGTCTAGGCACATGTGAGCGTCTATTGCAGAGGAAGGCACCTTTCTAGCTGATGCTCTCTGACCGAGGAGAATCAGAAGAAGTAACTGGGCAGGTCCTAGGCGAAAGCAGAAACTGAGCAGTGGTGCCGATATTTCATTTTTAGTGTCTTTTGCAGTCTAGCATTTTGGGTATTACGTTGCATGGTGGCAACAAACCTGCGCCCAAGAATTTCTCCATAAAACTTTTCTCAGTGACAGAGGTTTCTGCTTTATGCTAATAAAGTGTTTGGCTATTTTATACTAATCCCCGCAGTGAGTATGAGACTACTAAGTGGCAGCTCTTGTGACCTGCTTAGCATCGGTCCTGGCTCTGAAGTGACACTGTTTTAGAGCTTGCACTAGCCCTTCCCCCTCCCTTAAAAAGCAGGAGAGGGGCCAGACCTACCTGCTGAGAGGACAGAACCACCAGAAACACTCCTGCATCCTCTTCGAGGCCTTCAGACGCTGCCGAAACGCAAATAGTAAATAAAAATAGCAAAATCTTCACAATCAGCTGAATAGCTGCTGGAGAGGGCTTAGCAGCTCCATCCTCAGGTATAGACATAGCTGAAAAACCACAGGAATTGAAAGAACTGCTTGAAAGGGATACAGAAAGGGAATATGAAACCTAAATTGCTTTGACAGCAGCGTATTACAGCCCCCTAGCCTGAAAACCCAAACGGCTGATGTCTCTTCCCTTCTACCTTCGCCAGACGGCTTTTAAGAGCTCCCGTCGGGGCCAGCAGGGAGGTGGCTGCCCAGTCGCGGGCGAGCAGAGGAGTTCCCGACCTGGCTGGTGGGGCGCTGCCAGCCCTGCGTGCAGGGTGCCAGGCACGGCCAAGCCAGCAGCCAAGCCGGCTGCTCCCCTYGGGAGCGAGCAGGCCGGCGGAGGTGGAGACTTGGCTTGGTCCCGCGGCTTTCTGGCCAAAAGAGCTGCGCTGGCACAAGGGAGGGAGCGTGCTGGAAAGCGGTGGCGGCCAATTACTCCCAGCCCTGGAAGGGGGAGAGGAGATTTGTTCCTTTCCAGGGCTCGTTCTGCTTCCTGGAGTGACACTTGTGCATGCCAGCCTTAATACAAGGCAGCACTTAGCGGCTCAGCCTGGCCTTCGGGGATTTCAAGGCAGATTGTAAAGCGTGTGAGTGGTTTTGCTAAAGCTAGCGCAACCGGTCTTAGCGGTAGGTGCTCGCCAATGCGGAAAGTGGCTCCATCACTAATATTTCATGGGACTGAACTATTTCTCTTTGACAATGTTAGTCCTGATTCCTTATGATTTCTGATCTGTATTTGCCATCTGTTTTTCCCAATAGTGTTATGAAGTTTTTAGATCAAAAAATTGAAATTGTTTACCCATTCCTCAAATTTAATCTCATATAGAAAGTGAAAAAAATTAATATATAAAATAAACGATGATGTGCACTGAATGTAAATGAGAGACACGTTTGCTCATTCTTTCTCCTGTGGAGAAATACATTATTTCTCAAATTATTCCTATTGATTTAGTTGGGGAGCTACTGCCTACTGCTGATGGTGGGTCCAAGAGGAAGGATCTGGCCCTGTAGTGACAGGTCTTCAGTTCTCCAATTACCATAGGCACAAATCCTTTATTCCCCAACACTGAAGTCTCTTGAGGTTGTTAACTGAGTAAGTTATTGGAGAGGAGCTGGGCTTTCAAAACACGCCCCTGAATTAGTAGTTCATTTTTTGAGTTTCTATTTGTAGTATCCCATGATGGAGGTTTGCTTTTCACTTTGTGGAGTTGGCTGCAGAGAAAGTTAAACGAGTTTCCTAATCTGGTATGTTCTAAATCTGGTTTGTGTCAAATACAGCACGAAAGATATGCAGTGCAAGTGGAAAAATAACTGGCAGCAAACAGATTCATGTCCTCTCAGAGCAAATAAAACTCACTTTTAAAATAAAAAGTTAAATCTCATTCCTGGTATGTAGGGAGACGGGTCTGTAGCTCAAGTATGGTAAGAGATGTTTTAACTTGGGTTGCTAAAACAAACTCACCACTGAGTTTCTGACTTGACGTCCTCATCCCTTTTTATCTCATAAGTCCAATAATAAGCAAGTTATTAGAGGATAATGTTATAGCGTGATAACACATCCGGCGAGCGGAAGGCAGCATCCGTGTGTAGTCTGGGATTTTGGCAGCGGTGAGGTGTGATGGCTTCATGGACTGTTCACGCCTTGTCCAGAGCCCACAGCACCTCTCCGTGGGCCTGAGGTTTTGTGGGAAGCTGCCAGGACAGAAAGGAGCCGACTGCTCCCACCCACAGAGCTCTACCCGTTCCAGCCAGTGTGCAGACGTGCTGAAGCCGTAAAACGTGCAGGAGCAACACCTTGTTCCTGAGCAGCCGCAGGCATCCCCCTCGGTGTCGGCACCGCTCGGCAGGACCTCTACAGTCAGCCTACCTCGAGGGCAGGTAGAGGAGTGGTTGGGAGAAATGCGCTGTTCCCAGGACTAGACGTTTCCCTTCCTTTCACGTTTCCAGGGTATAGGAGGTTGGGAATTCACACGCTTTTTTCTGCCCCCAAGCCTGCTCGCCTGAAGAAAAACATTCAAGGAAACTGTGTGAGCTGAATTTGAGCATTAGGAGCTTTTCCCCAAAGTCAATGCTGTAGGTAATGTATATTTATGAGAAGAACAAAGTGGGCCATAGATAATTTTAAAGGCTGCTTTCCTCTCGGGGTGGTTCGGCATTTAAGCAAGGAGGAGGGGAGTTGCTACCCAGACCACAGGCTGGCGGAGCAGGCTCGGGGAGGAAACTCGGCATCCTTCACAGCCTTGCAAAGCGTGGGTGTCACTCACCCGTCTCTGCAGCAGTTCAGTTGCCTCTGCCGCTCCTGCTCGGCGTGGGATGGCAGTACCCGAGGGAGCGCATTAGCGCGGGTCAGGAGGTGGTGTCCGTCTGTAGGGGTGCTGGAGCCTCTCCGTGAGAGAGACAGCCGTGGCGCAGTGACGAGGCTGCGCCCGTACCTGCATGTGTGTGCCCTGGCGCCCAGCTGTGCTGAGGAAGGATTTTTTCCTGAGAAGGAATTTCACCTCCATGATCTGTAGCCACCTTGCCCCTACGTTTCCTAGAAGAGCTGTAAGAAAAGGAAAACATGAAAGAAGGAGAGCAGTTTTGGGCAGAAGGGGGATTTGAGAGTGGAAAGTGAGTTTTGGAGCACATGGATCTGCAGCAGGCTCTGGACAGTTTCTGTATGAACAGCACTATGTGTATGTTAGACATAACTTCCATTGGGATCAAGCTGTCCCCTAAATCAGCTTGCAGCGCTGGAAGTATAAGGCATGGCTTGGAGGAAGGGGCAGAATGTTTACTGCCCCGCTGTCGTGACTCTGCTCTTCTCAGAAAGTCGTGTGACTTCTAGGGGATTGACTAGGTCTGTAGTCCACGTTCACAAATGTATAAGAAAAATATGTAGTCAGGGGTTTATGACGAGTGGTGCTCAGTGTCTGCTCTTGGGCTGCTGATTGATCCAAATTGCGTTTCATGCAGGGACCAAGATTTTCCAGCTGAACTTCTTTGCCATCATGTAGCACCAGATTTCTCTATCTCTGATCAGATATACACAGAAATTAGTGGGCCAAATTTTATGCCATATATCCACTGGCCTAAGCTCCAAATTGTACCTCTCGTGGAAGGGATTTCAAGAAGGGGTCATCCTCCAGTGTGAGAAACTCAAGAGTGTCTGTGAAGATATTGTTAAGGTCATTTTTCCCTATGTGGCTGGCACCAGTCCAGCTGCTTTGGGAAATACAGGAAATTCCACCTGTTTCAACTATGTTGCCATTTGAGTTTGGGATTCATTAAGGAAGAAGTTCCTTCACTCCTGTCTGTTTTTGCAGTCACAAAGGTCTTTGTAAAGATGGTGTCGGGTAGCCCAAATCTTCTTGAGCATACCTCAGCTGCAGTGTACTTCCCAGGGGGCCTCCGTTGAGTTGGCTTGTTTCAGCCAGGACTTCTTGAAAGGAAGGAGGAGTTACGTATCTGGACTATAACTTGCTATGGCCAGTGTGCAAGTTTGCTTCTATGAGAACAGGATTTTTGCTCATGGATAAAACATCAAAGATTCTTATATAATGCAACATCTTTAAACATTGGTAAAGTATTAGGTCATAATCATGTAGCTCTCTGCTGTATTTTATTATTCTGTTTTATTTACAACTATGGTTCACCTCTCCCCAAGTGATTCCCTAGCTTTACAGAAAATAATAACAAAGATGACTTATGCTGAGTCTTACGTATGCAGCTATGAATTTGGTCTGCAGCCCAAGCCCCAGCATACGTAGCAGGAGCTGTCGGCTTTCCTGACTTCTGATCTATGTACCAAATCTTCCAGGCAGCTGGCGAGCTGCGAGACTCAGCTAGCCGAGGAGAGGGGCGTCTCCAAAAAATTTCATAGGCATGAGATGACGGTGGCTCTCGCTGCTCCTCCAAGGAATGAGGCTGAGCTGCGCAAGCTGGTGGGCCTAAGGGAGACCCACAGGTGCCAGCTTCGGTAGCCCCACGGCCTGGCACCCAACACCTTGCCAGCACGGCCCCATGCGATCAGTCTGTCGGTCACCCTGGTCTGTGGGAGACATTATACTTTAATGAATGCTTCTGCTGCAAAAATACAGAGCTCAAATGTCAAAATGGAGTCTCTGGTGATGAATTTACAGCATCTGTCATTTTGCCATTTTAACCTGTTGTATAAGTGTGTGCACGCATGCACATATATAAAGGGCCTGCTTTTGAGTTACTGGGCCTTTTGCTGCTTGCCATGACCAGAACAGGTACATACCACATTTCCACTACTGCTTTATTTAAGGGTATTTCACTGTTCTGTTGTGTTTGGTTGCTTTTTTGACCTTCTCATGAAGCCAAAAAGCATAATGGTCTTGGTTCTCTATGTGAAGGTGGTTTTTCAAGAATACAATTAAAATAGAACATTTCAAATGTTTGAGCTACTCCTTCTACTTCTGTAGCAAACTCCATTTTCAGTGAAAGTTGGCAGGAAGAGAAACAGAATAGAAAGTTTTCAACTTGAAGGTCATTTCATAATCAGGTTGCATAGGGATAAATTCTCACGGACCCCACGCTTTATAGCATTACCTGTTAGGAGCAGCCGGGGCTGCAGGTTTCAGAGTTTCCTCCTGGGAGCGAGGCTGCTGTTTGTCAGTATTTGCACCGACAGGAGCAGTGAAGGCTGCCTTAAGCAACGCTGATCAGCTCCAGTTGTGCTGCTGGCCTCCCCTCCCATCCCTCCCCTTCCAGGGGAATCTGTCTTCCCTGTCACTCAGGATAATGATTTCCTGCAAGCCGAACTGAGGTCCAGAAACTCGTTGTAATCTCGTCGGGGGTTTGATTCCCCAGCTGGGACCCTTGCATTTATACAACCAGAAGGTAGATGGTCATTGCACTTAAGCTTATACATTGGTGTGCTGAGCCACTAAATGGGCTGAAAGATCTCTCTTGGTCTTGAAATAACCTTGAGTCTCATAGTGGTAAAATCAAAAGATTTCATCCCATAAATTGGTTTTGATTTAACTTGAGCCACCTGTTCTATTTTAAAAGCTTTTTGTTTAAGCATGGATTAATAATTCATGCCCAAATCGGGGGTTAGTGCAATGGATATTTAATTGTAAATGTATATCTTTAATTAGAACTTTGTATGCAGATGCAAAATTCCTTATCTTGTCGTTTTTCCACAGCACACGTATTAAACCAGAGCTTTGCCCTTCAAAAATATTATTCCGTGTATTTAAAGGTCTGAATGACCTTTTAATCAGACGTTGCACCTTTACTTCCAGCTGATATGACAATGTCTGGCAGTAAGTCAGCCTGACGCTGCAGGAAAATAAATAAAGGCAATTTCAGTCTCTATTTTTTAAATCAATCTATCTATCTGTGGTTTTGTGCATAGGTAGATGGACCCATAGGAGAATATTACATTTGGTTTTCAGGTGAAGGCAATATATTAAGTTTAATACATTTGCATGTTTGGCTCTTCTCTTGAAATTGATTTAGGCTTGCAATTGTTTGCTCTTGGTCTGAACTCAAGCTTCTTTTGCAGTCAACTTCTTTATAAATTATAAATCTGTATACCTCACTTATTGTCAGCAGCCATCTTAGAGCCCGCACAGAACAGCGTGGCTGGTCTAGCATTGTATCAGTGCTCCTTGGCGTACCTGGGAGGGAAGGTTTGCTTTGCCTTGTCGTTGTTTGTGCATGCACCAGACGCACGGAGCAGGGTGCAGGAGGGACTGGCAGAGACGGATACGAGCAATTCCTGCCCTGGAACACTGACACCCAGCAAACGCTTGCTGTTCTGGGGGATTTTATTCAACAAGCCAGCTCGTTGTCTTTGGAAGTTAATTTTCAGGTGATTTATTTAACTTTCACATTCACAGAGAGGGCCTGGATGTTCAATGCCATAGTTCAGAATTGTGGTGACACAGCAGAAGTATTTTTGTCTCTGGTATTTCTATGGGCATGAATGTTCAACGTCACAGTGAGAGAAGCCCTGCTCCCCTTTCATGCAGCTTTTCCAGAAAGAAAACCCGTGTATTGCTTGAGCCTGGAAGTAACAACAGGAGCTAGTTTTGCAACAAAAAATATTTGCCATACTAGTGAGCCGTTCTGCAGAATTTTGAAAGAAATATTGGGGTGCGGAGTACAACGTCCACTGTGTTCTAGGGTACCTGCTTTATTGGGTTTTTATGGACAAAACCGGACAATGCTTAACAAGCCCTCCCTAAGACAAAAATTAAAGAAAACCTTCAAAAAGGAACATGATATTTATTTATAACATCAGCAAAATCAGGGAGAACTGTTTATTAGCCAGGATTTATTTGCTGTTTCCTAGGGTTTTGCTTTTAGGGGGATTTCGTCATGTGTGACCCTACTATTTGTGGACACTTGGTAATGAAAAAAGTGCTTGCGAGTTGGGCCTAACCAACACAAAGATGTCTCCAGGCTTGGTCTTGCTCTGTCTGTGGTCACTGTATGCTCATTAATCCTGGGGGGGGATCCAAGGAGAAACATATGGGTCTGGATGCACAGGGGTTTTTCTTTAAGGGCGCTTTCACCACCTTTTGAATTTGAAGGAAATTGAGAGCAAGAAGTACCTCCCAGAAGTCGCACAGCACCTTGCAGGCTCAGGGCCTCCGTCTCTTATGTGTGTTATACTTTAATGCTCTGAAAGGATTTGCCTGTACTCCAATGTGTCTGAAGGCACTGAAAGGCAAGCGGATGCCGTTTTGAGGGGGACAGTGGCCGGGGCAGGGAGAGAGGCTAGCCATGCTGCAAACAGGCTACTGCTGCGTAAGGCCAAGGTCCGGCACGTGTGCAAATGAAAAGTAGGAGGCCAGTCCCCTCCAAGTCAGCAGGATGTTTCCCTCGCTTAAAGTCCAGCGTGTGCTTAAGTGCTTTCTGCATTATGTCCTGAATGTAAAGAGGCGATGCGGTGACCAACCTGAGCTTGAAGATGTGCGCCTCCGCTCCCGAGAGGCGGGCAGCGTGCGGGCAGCGCTTTGCGCAGCAATGCTTGCCTTGCTCCTAGAGCGAAGGAAGCGCTCTTGCCGAAGCGCGCGTATCGCCTACGAAAGCACCGAGCTGTGACGCTGCATCCCGCCTGCCATGGCATAGTCGGAACAAAACTGTGTGGTTATTCTGAAAGCATTGTCTGTTTTCCGCTAGATTTTTTTTATAACAATGTTTACATTTCCATGACTACCTTGTTTAACCAAGGAGGAGAGAGCATGTTAGGTGGGTTATATATTGAGAAAGATATATATAGTCCTTGAATGGCATGTGTGTAGAGAAAGGATGTTTCTATCAGTTGTCAAGCTATATGAGGCATGGTGCTGTTCCTAGATAACTGAAAATATGGCTAAAATGTAAAGGAAAGAAAGCAACTAGAAGAAATAGAATATTGTAATGCCACAAAAGAAAGCTTAACTTGTTTTCTTGCTTTTTTTTTAGAGAACACCTGTTCCCAGCGCTGAAGCATTCCGATGGTTCTTTTAAGCAGTAGTGTATCTTATTTTCAAGGCAGTCCGAAGTGAATGGCAAGCTAAAGTCTTGTTTTAAGAAACTGCTTAGTCCACCATTGAAGAATATACTCAGATACTATTTTCATTTATGTATAGGGGTTTCCTCAAAAACAAACCACAAAAATCTGGGAGCTTGGGGAATTGGCCAGTTTATTCACATTCAGTACACTGATTCTTTCTTTGATGTAACTTAGCTATACTAGTGAAGTTGTTGTCTATTTTTAAAGTGGCTGTAAAAAAAAAAAAGTTTGGGTAAACCCCTGCTATAAAGTCATGTATCTTTGAAAAGTAACATATCTATACTTCATTTTCAAATATATGTGTTTCAGTACTGTAAACTGTACAGATAGCAGCTTGTATTTTGTGTGTTTAGACACAAGGAGACAATCATGTCTGAGCATCTATGGAGATTAACGGTTTGTACACAACGGTGTGGTTCTGCGAGTTAAATCCGGAGCAATAAATTCTAGCTTTAAATATTATTTTGCTAGTTGTTTAGCAGCAGCAGCAACAGCAGCACTGTTTTACCATGCATCCTTCCATAGAGACTTGATGCCAAGTTTTACACGATAAAAAGATTATGACGCATCTAGCAATTACCTTCCGTCGTGTTGTTGTACGAGGGGAAGACATAAAATTTAAAATTAATCTTTCGAGCACTGTATTAGAGTAGTGGTTTATGCACTTGCATTGCTTCCAAAAGAGCTTTACAGAAGGGTATCTCTCCAAAAATGCTGTATGGTGTTTGGCTTGCTTTTGACTATGCTGTAAGGTGGAGTGCACGGCGTAGGTGGACGTGCAAAACCAGTCATCTATAGAAAGTTTGTTCTAGGACACAAAATGAAATGAGCACGAGACCTTAGGAAAAGTGATGACTTGGTCAAATTACCCTCCATCTGTGAGTTCTTGTGTAAGGTTTTCAGTCAATGGAGTAAATATTTTATAAAGTTGAATGCAATATTTTTGTTCCACGTGGAGCTCTTCACAATTAAATGAGTCGTGATGTTTAGACTGGTTTGGGTCTCACTTGCAGTTGTGCTCATTTGAGAGCCTGGATATTTTGGGGGTATAAAAATTAACTTCTTTTTTAATTTACAAAGAATGAGTGCTTCTTGCACACACGTCTTGGTCCTCTGATCTCGCCTTTGTTGAACGACCGGTCCCTTAGGTCCTCACGAGAAGGCTCCGCCATTCTTCTTCCTGCTCTTGCTACATAGATAAAATGTTTGCTCCTTGAAAAGGCAGTTGATGGAGGGATATAACTCACATGTCATAAAAGATATGGAAGATACTGAACTTAGGGATACTTAATACCAGTTGATCATCATTTTTTATTGCTTGGCTTCGTCATACCACTCATGAGTGAAAAGGCCATCCCATCAAAGTAAGAGAATGCTGTTGTGCCGTTATTTGATATATTTACTACTTTACACAAGATAGAACTATCAGTAGTTCACAGACAAGGTGCTGAGCACGGAAATACCTGGTTAACGATGCGCAGAGCGTTCACATCTCATGTTATTTCAGCCCTTCCTCCGTTCCCTGCTCGTTTCTCCCGTCTGCGGGCCCCAGTGACCCTCAGGCGGGCACCGCACGCCGCATGGCTGGGAGCGCCGGGGTGCGCAGCGCCGGCTCCCCGGGGACGCCGGCTTTCGCTGGGCAGGGAGCCCACCGGGCCGGCGGCCGGCGGGAACGGCCCGCAGCCCCAGCCCGGGCATGGGGAGGGGAGACCTCCCGGGGCCGGACGTGTGCCGGCCGGGCCGAGCCGGGCCGGGCCGGGCCGGGCCGAGCGGAGGGGTCGGGCACAACCACGGGGGAGCGCGGGCGGCCGGGCTGAGGCGTGCACCGGCGTCCCAGGCTTTGGGCCTCCGCGCACACCCACGCTTTTGCTTGGTAAGACGTCACGCGCTCGATTTCAGCAATGAAGTGTCACCTTTGAAATGCCTCTGTCGTGTTCCCCCTCTTACAGTTCGGTTGAATAACCATACGATAAGCTTTACCTCTGCTCGTCTGGCAGCTTTGTACGGACTTTCTTTTGGTTTGGGACTTTTGGGTTAGGGCCTCTGCTGCTTCCTGCTGGACCGATAAGAGCTCTGTAAGGTCTTCTCTACCAAAACGCTGATTGATTTGTAAACTGAAGCCTTATTTGCACATCTGGCTGGTAAGCTTGCCTTGCTTTTGGGAAAATTGTGATTGCTCTTACAGAAGTAGAGACAAAATTAAGTTCAGGCTACATTAGGTGTACAAAGATATTCATAGCAATGTACTTAACTGTCTAATACCCTAATGTTGCATGTCTTGATGTGGTTTCTTTTTTTGTTTCGTCGTTTTGTTTTAAAGAACTGATGGATCTGTATATTGTAATTGTGGTGTTTTACATGTCAATTCAAAATTGTTAAAAACAAACAAGCAAACCTGTTAATTATTAAAAACGAACAAGAGTCGATTTTTCTTTAATTTCCCCATATGCTTTTCATTTTGGATATTGTTCCTTTACATCATCACGTTTTAAGATTTTTGGTAAAACGGTATTTATATGATGTAGTGCGCATAGAGCATTTTGATTAGTGATGTTTGAAGAAGGAAATCCCTTTCTGGCCTCTCTCTCTCTCTCTCTCTTCCCCTCCCCTCCTCCCCACATGTTATATGCATATTTGTAAATCAGATTATTGTGAAGTTCTAATTACCAAATTTGTTCTTTTCACAAGGTCCAAAAATATTTTCCAGTATGAAAATTTGTATTCCTCTGTGTCTTTCATTCTCACAATGCAAAATAAAAAAAAGCAGAACATAATCTTGCAGTCGTCTAGGCGTGAGCACTAAGCCTAGCAGAAGCATTTTTGTCATACCCCAGATAAACTTATGGAAAACAGTAAGGCTGAAAGGGAGGCACATGTACACGTTGCGGGAATTAGTAACAGACCCTCCCTAAGAGAAGAAATACCCCCTCTCTGTACAGAACCCCTGGTATGTAAGTCATACAATTAATGTTAAAGAATATGAAGTCTTCAAATGGGCTATATCTGTAATCAAATAATGAAGAAAGAAAGTAGTAAATGAACATACCATTCAGGGTCGAATACATTCAGCAAAAAGCAGTAGTGGGTCTTTGATCATGGTTAGATGCATAGTGATATCAAACAGTGGGTTCTCATGTAACAGCTAAATGTTTCAGATTTTGTTTTTATTAAATTTGGCAGTTTCACGCTGAGCTCTACTGTATTCTTAGTGAATAAAAGACAGCTCCTGTGTTAGAAAATACTCCATTTTCACAATTGCAGGGAAGTAAGAGTTTTTTTCCAGAAACGCGGGCCACAGAAATGTACTCCTTTCACAGTGTTCTCCTATTTCTGAACTGTGCAGTTATCTATTAAATTTTCTAATAGATATTTGTGTAAGGTGTATGTATGCTTGTGCAATTATGGAAAAAAAAAGTTTTGGAAAACAGTGTATTTATTAAAAAATAATCACTTATGGGGCATGTACAAAACTGTATAAAAACATTCAATTTGCCCAGTAAAGTTGTTTTTGTGATATTTCTGTGTTGTTGAATAAAGGACTTTAGTATTCAAAATATCTCTCTTTTTCCATAAACAGGTTTTGTTTGTGGGATCTTAAACAATGAAAACATCTTTAAAAAAAAAAAAAAAGAATCTTCCAAATAAGCAAGAAGGTCCAAATGCTGACCTCAGTGATGCATGTGGGAATGAATGCTTATGAAGTGATGGTAGTATAGCTGCCAAAAGAATTCCTTCTCAATTGGCCATTGATGGAAACCCCATAAGTTGTATGCATGAAGGTAACGTTGTACTCTGAATTTTTTTAAGACAGCAGAAAGAACTACCGCCTTTTGAAGACTAGGAATGTTATGTTAAGATTTTGAGGCTATGAAAAGGTTAGTGAAGTAGAAACAAGGACTGCAGAAAGGCCTTCAACCCTTTAATGCAGACCTCTGTTGTGTAATAAAAGCACCGTAGTGAGGGTGGTGTGATAAATTAGCCGTTAGCGTCATGGGGAAAGGCATATGAAGGTGAAATCTCATCTGTAACTCTTGCAGCAAACAGTAGTCCTGAGATTAGATTATCGTGTTGATACTGGAGTATTTGGGATTATGAATATGGTTTGTGAGAGAATGGCAATAATATTTTATTCCTGGTTTTACTGCTTCTCAGTTCAAAGTTCTGGTCTTCACCTGCCTCAGAAACTACCTGTGGTAAAGGAAACAGCTTCCTATTTCCATTGTAAATCCCCCTTCCAGTTACAGATGTTGAAACAACTTCAGATAGGAAGGAAAGTCTGTGACTGTGCTGGTAGCACATCACCTGATTTTGGTGATATTTCTGTTAATATTCCTTTAATAAACATAATGCCTGGTCCTGTGTGCCAAAACAGGATTACAAAATGATTTGAAATACAAGGTAGATCATTTGGTCGGTGAGCGTCCTTCAGTGCCAACTGGTTTTCCGGGGTGGGGGGGGCCTCTGTATGTCCTTTTGCTTTTTTTAAGGAAGCAACAAAAATGAAAGGAATAGAAGTGGATCTTTCACTGATCCTATCTTCGCTCGTTGAAACCTGTAAGGATATATGTTCTTGTGAGACGTAGACCTCTCATTAGACAATGCCAAGAGTGAATCTTGAGTACTTTTTGAAGAGGAAGAAAAGGGCTGCCAAGCTGCTCAGGCATAGTCAGTGATCTGTCTGGATTAAATATAGACTCCTCGTGGAGGAAATACACTCATTTTGTGAGATGTTCGATCTGGGAGCAGGAAGAGGTCTCTGAGTTCCTATACCTTTAATGCTTTCTCTTTCAACTTTTTTTCCCCCGAGTATTGTTTTATACCAGTCTGACTGAAAACGTCCCTCGGCTCTGGAGAAATGCTCATTGTGGATAGGAACCTTGCAGTTAAAAACTACCTCTACCTTTTTATAGCTTTTCTTTTTTAATTTAAAAAATCTAAAAAAAAAAAAAAAAACCCACAAACCCAAGCAGATAATTCTTCAAAGCCAAAAATGACAAACTCCTTCCTGGGCTTGTTAAGAGGAAGGAAAATATCCTTTTTGCATGGAAACTCAATTCTTCTAGAATATGTTGGGCTCCATTTTTTTCACCACTAGCCAGTACAGCTCTCTGTGATGTTTCTCCAAGCAACAAGTCTGAAACTACACGTCGTCTAATGATATGGGGCCAGGTGCCTTCTGGGAGGTCCTAGTCCTCCTCAGATTCCCATGGTCTTTACTAGAAACCTTGTGAATTTGGACCGTGTTATGTAGGTGACTTAGCTGTAAGTTCTCCCTTATTTCTCTGTAAGAGTTAACTCTAAAATCTGTAAAGGTAAGAAATACATCTTCTTGATAGTAACTGTAGAACTTGTGATCAAGTTTGAGACTACTGGAACTATTGAAGTGGAAAAAAAGGTATTTTTCAGTATCAGCAAAGATGGCAGGATCTGTTCCCACTTTTACTTTGACTCTGGTTGGTTCCTTTGGCGAGGAGCGAGATGGGCACGCTACGCTGGGGAGCTGGGTTCTTCGGAAAGGTAGTCCTGCCCGAGACAGTGAGAATGACAGAAATGTGTGTAGCAAACTGTCATCCTTTCCCCAAGGGGTCTAGACTGCCTAAAGAAGCTGCGATGTTCAAGAATTGAAGTATTTCTGTTATTCTTTTAAGTTTTCAATCTGTATTACAGGATTGTGGCATTATTCTTTATTTTATTAGCAGGAATAGTGTGTAGTGCTACTGCCCACTCCCCAGGAAAGGGCTTTTACAAATTAACCCTAATGGATTAATTTCCCAAAAACCTTTGAAGATACTTCTTAATCTAACATGACTTCTGCCCAAGAAAGAGATCCTGTATTTGGGGGTCCATTGGTCTGTATAAGCCTCCTTTGAGTTGTAGAGTCAAGGATCTTTGCTAGGAAATAATTTAGCAAAATTCTGCTAGAAAGATCTGCGGATGTCATGATGTCAACCAAAGTCCGATTAATTATTCAGTGTGGTTCTGCCCAGTTTAGTTTATCATGCGTATGAGCATCCTGTGTCTGAGAAGAAAACAGCCTTTTGCCCTTATTCCTTTAAATCTACCCTTTTTACAGCTTAACAGTAGCTGTCTGCACTTCTTCAGGTATAACCATTAGGAGAAATACATCTCTCGTTTGCTAGCCATTTTCTGTTGGAAAGAGGGAGAGAAGAGCTAGCCCAGGTCAGAAACTCCTGTTGTTTGCCCCATGCCCCTAGCACGGGTTCTCTCTGCGTCAGGCGTAACTTGTGAGTAGGGTTGATACCTCAGCTTGTGGCTCAGACACAACCCTAAAGAAGACCAACACCAAAGTAAACCGGACACGGTGGGGAACGCACAGAGAAGTTAGTGCCAGATGTCCAGCACTCCTTCCCCCTCCACTTATACACAAGTTTGGATCAGGTTTGTAATGGATAGGAGATGGGAGAACCTCCCAGATCTGGTGAGCAGGTAGTGTAGTAGGTGATTTTAATGAGGAAAGGTTCATGCACTGATTCCTCGAGGGAGTCAAGGCAGGGACCTAGATGATCTTGAGCCACACGTCTTGCATTAACTTCCAAATTCTGGCTGTGAATGTCTGAGGCCACCAGCTTTTCTGAGAAATAGCCGGACTTGTTGAATATACTTAGTCTCTTATGTGCCTACGTTTTAATACTCATATCTAGAGACCGATAGTTAGTTTGACCAGCTGATATGTGGACTGCGAATGTATTGTTCACTACAAAGTTGTGAACAACTGGCTTTCAACATGTTTTTGGAGAATTAGTGGGTAAATAACCTGATCTAAAGAAATCTGTCACCCACATTAGGAACTGTGAATCTAATTATTGCTTTCTGATACTCTACTCTGACTTGTTTTGCCTTTTTATCCTTATTGTTTGCATTCCTAGAACTGATTTGCCTTTTCGATGCTATGCCATGTGATCTGATGATTAATTTTTGTGAGCACTCATAAACTCCAACCTATGGCTGACTCGGTATATTTTTATGCTATGCTCCATAAACATTCATTCATTTCTTATGATTACTGTGTGGAAACAGACTTTTACAGGTTAATAAACTTGGATTTGAACTGGATGAAAAGTTTCCTTGTGTCAATTCTTTCCTGGTTTTAGGAGGAAAAAAACAAAAAAACAAAATGGAGACATAAAGGTACAAACTTCAGCTTGGTTTCACTAGATCTCAGTAGTTATCCCCTCAGATGCTATCACTGGTAAACTCGGAAATACCAATAGCACAAGCTTATTCTCAAGTTCACTGTATTTACAGCAGTAGAAATGCCCCTCATTTCAAATGAAGCAAACTGCCAGGTTTTAGGGCTGAGAGAGAGGGGGAGGGAAAGCAGGGTTTTCTATAATTGGTTACTCTGGTGTCTTCCGCCTCGCAGACCGGCTCTCATAAATACGCTGTCACGCATGGTGCTGCTTCCAGCTGAGACCAATTAAGCAGAGCATTTGCCTCCGATAGGGCTCACTCGCCTGAGCCGGGTGATGCTCCTTGGAGTTTGCCAGTGCTGGGAATGCGCGCGGGCAGCCTCCACGTCCCTGCGCCCCCAAACTGCTGCGGGGCGAAAGCCCGTGCAAAAATACCTCGGGGGGAACCGCCCTGCTCAGCTGATGGGAGGTGGAGCTTTCTTCTCTCTTGGACGACCAATTCAAACTCAGTAACAGGTTGGAAGTGATGAAAGTAGATGTAGTAAACAGCAGTAAAATGAATTAGCATGTAATAGCTGTTCCAGGCATATCTTAATAGGTGAGTGGTGTGGCCGTAATTGGTGTCCTTTTAAATGGTCTCTTCAAGGAGATGGTGAGATGGAATACCGCTTTTGCAATTAGGGGCAGTAAGGCTAAGAGCTAAGTTGGCCTGACACCTGCACACAGCCATGTATAGTCCTCCAATGTAAAGAAATGGTCATGCTTTGTGCATGTCAGCCTGATGCAGGTTACAAACACTTTGCACAAAAATTGTGTTTTAGAGGCTGTTTCGGCCACCACTGCAGACCCATGGCATCTGCATAATGATAATCCTGCCGAAGAGAGTAGGAGCTTGACCGCAGACGTAGCGCTAACACTTTGCTGACTTTCAGGCCTTGGGTGCAAGCAGCAACCTCAAGTATCTCTGAACTGTGTGGCTCCCCAGTATTGCCCTACGTTACACAGGACCCAGCCCTATATGTACTGAAACTCGGCGGTGCAGCCGTGCAGGGAGGGAGTGTTTGGAGGCCCCAATTTCATTTCCCAGTTCTGCTGGAAAGAGGAACGTTGCTCTGGCTGAATTTATGAGATGGGGGTGATACCGCGGCAATCTCGCTTACCACAGAGGTGAAGGCTGAGCAGAGTTATTAGCTGATCGGAGACCAAAAAGAGTGGTCTGTTTTTTTTCTCCCTTCCTGTGGCAACCCAGCATGTTTTATTAGAAATGTAAAATTTGGAGACAGAATTGCACTGGCTGAAAAAGAAGAAAAGCCAGAAAAAGGCAAAAGCTGTCTCCTCCTTTCTCCCCCCCCCCCCTTATTTATACTCCCTGCTTCACCCCTGCCTTCCCGAGGCGAAGGGAAGCCCCGGCAGCAGCTGTGAGCCCTGCAGCCCGCTGCTCGCAGCTGCCGGCGCAGCCGGGGCGCCCGCAGGAGGGCAGCCGGGCTGGGGCTGCACCGAGGTGCCGGCTCCCCGCGGCCGCGGCACGCGCAAGGTAGGAGCAGCCCTGGGGGCACGAGCGCTGGGGTGGGGAGCGGCCAGGCTCGGGGGCAACCCCCGCCTGGCTGCATCAGCAGCCTTCCTGGGAAACGGTGCATGCCAGCCCCAGGGTGCCAAGCAGAGCGGGCTCGTGCGGGTTGAGGTGCCTGTAGGGCGTACTCAGGCTAGCTCTACCTTAAATTGCTGGTGTTGACCAAATCCAGGCACTCAGGGTGCTGCAGGACAGGTTAAAATAAGCCGAGCCCTGCCTATTTTTCCCCCTAATTATTTTCTTGGAAACAGCTGAGTTGCTTTTGCAAAAGCTTTGAAAGCGCAGTGAGCCCAAGGCAGGTGCCTTGCCTGCAAACTTCCTGCCCGGAGAGCTGGTGGTTGGAGCGGAGTTGCAGGCTGCCGAGGCCGAGGCGGGGGGCATGGGCTGCGTGTCCGTGTCGCTTGCAAGGCCGAACGTGTAGCGAGCGGTGTCCAGCTCTGCTGCGGGCCCAGGATCGCCGGTGCGACGCGACGTGGCGCACAGAGCGGCTCCCGGCGGTGCGTGGCGAAGCACCGCCCCGCTTTGCTGCTGTTTCTGCTGCTGTTTCGGCGCCTGGCGTTTCTCCCCTTGCAGCCGCTGGCTGGTCTCTGTTAAACCTTTTTTAACTGCCTTTCTCTTAGCAGCATCTCTGCCCCATGCCCGCGTTAAGAAAAGGTCCGTATTACTGGGAAGGTGGTTTCGCGCCCAGGCGCCGATGCCATCCGCGCTGCGCAGGAGCCTTGCAGGCGCCCGGCTCCAGCGGTGCGGGCTGGCGGCCGCCTTCGCAGGCGCAGCACCGTCGCCAGCGCGGCGGTATTGCGCATCCCGGGGATAACTGGGGCAGGAGTAATGCGCCGGGCCGGGGCGCTGCTTAGCGGTGAGCGGCGGCGGTGGTGCCGGCGGAGGCCTGTGATAGGAGTGGACGTGGGTTTGCCGGCGGTGGGTAAGGGACGTGACGCAGCCTGTCAAACTCCATTCGCGGGAATTTGGGACGCGGGGAAGCGAGGCGGGGTTGGCGGCAAAAGGTCAGCCAAGTGCAATCGCTTCGCCCGTGCAGAAGTTTGCCCCCGCGACGCGGCGGAAGAAGCACCTGGCACAGCGGCGGCGGGTTTGGCGGGATGCCGCGTCCCGTCTGCCAGGTCGCGGCTTACCCCGGGTTTGGCCGCGTGCACGCTCTGATTTTGCACCTCGGCAGTGTTTTGCACCGTGAGGGTTACCCGGCAGCGCGAGTGATGCTCCATACGTCATGGAAAACCTTAGCGGTGCCCAGGCCCCCGGCAGGCTTCACCACACCACCGGGGCTCGCTCCGGCTTTACGTTCATTTTTTTTTTTTTTAAGATTTCTGTGAGAAGTGTAGGTGTTTGACCCCTCTGGAACATAGACACGCGTATGGGTTTTAAAAAAGGATTTTAAGATCTTTTTGTTTAAATACAGACTCAGGCCAGTTTGAACAGTTGAGCTCCGGTGGTCAACATGGACTGAAGCTAGGGAAGCCAAAGCTGACCATAAGCTGTCGTCCGTAAGGGACTCCAAGGCCTGTTTTACTGCCATAAATATAATTAACTTAAAAAAAAAAAAAAGGAGGGGGGGAGGGACACGCTCACAATCCTTTTGGTTGTGTTTTTTGATGAGTGTTGCTCTTTCCCAGCATTTGTGGAAAAACGGAGCCTGCGGCTTGCAAAGACCCATCAAGCTCCCAAACAAGTGTCTGAAGAGCCACGTTTATATTTTTCTGGATAACGTCGGTGTTGATTTGTTTCTGGGAGCAGGGCTGAGCCTTCCTGCACCCGGCTGGGGTCGGGGTCCCCGCAAGAAAAGTGCAGGTATTAAAGAAAAGAGAGTTTCTCTGAATTTCAGGGGTGTGTGTTGCAACCCTGCGCAGGTTAGCAGTGGCCTTGCCCTTAATAGAAAAGGTCCCTTGGTGCGTTACTGCTTTTAGCTGCCGCACCTCGGTGCACCGGTGCACCGGCTCCCCCGCGCCGCGAGCTGGGCCCGAAAAAGGGGAGAGGGGAAAGGACCCACCGTGTCCCCATCCCCAACCCGCCACCGGCTTCCGGGGCGACTCCTGCTCGGCTCTGCCGCCCCCGGGAGGGGAAGGGTGCAGGCTGGCACAGCTGTGCTGCGACTGAAAAAAACAGCCTCCCCCCTCTCCAAAAAAAAAAAAATTTCACCTGGGCAATAATCCCAGCGTGCACAAACTGCTGCAAAATGGCGAGCGTGGCAGGCGCGGGGTCGGGCGCCTCTCCGGTGAGGCGGGCGCCTTGTCTCCGGTAATAGAGCGGTCTTGTGCCTTTGCCTCCGCTGAGCTGCTGCAATGGAGGCAACTGCAGAGACAATGTGCCATCCATCCCCGCTCCCTCCACTTTTGAATTTTTTTCCCCTGAATCTATACAATTTTCTGCTAATAATAATAATAAAAAAGAAAGACCTAAGCGCTTCCTCAGAAATGTAGACATTAGCATACTTGCCTTAATACTTTAATCCCCATCATTGTTTATAATCGGGTGACACACAAGGTTGCACACGGTGCTGACTGATTTATGAATATATATTTTTTTTTGTTTTAATTGAAACGGCAACATTTAGGTTCCACCTTAACAGTGCACCTTAAAAGATTATCTCGGTTATTTCACAGGCACCGAGCCGGCACTAATAGTCCAAGGCAGATATTGAAAAGCAGCACAGGGCCAGGCAGATCTATTAGAAATTCCCATCCACGCGCCTCATACATATTGATTTCTGACACCAAGCAGCAGTGAAAGCCCCCGTGGGAATAATATATTTAGCAGGGTTCGCTGTGAGGAGGTCACAGAGTGCATACAGATTAGCTGCAGAGGACCAAGGCGCTGGTGTTGGAGCCAAATGCTAGATTTTATATCATTTTAATCTGAACTTTTATAATCCTTTTAGTTCTTCTTTCTCTGGATGGCAGAGGAAAGGCTCCTCCGCATGTATCATGTATCTCTTTTTTTTTTTTTCCCCCCCCTTTCTTTCTTTCTTTATTCCTCCTATAAATGTGCAAATGCTGTTGTAATGGGGAGGAAGGTACCCTCAGCATAAGCAGAAAGAGGCACGGACAGATTTGGGGTTTATGTACGTGTGCATATGTGTGTGTGTGTGTATACACATGCATATACAATAGCGGTCATTTTGGCTGGAGACATTTTTATTTAAAGATTTCCCTCCGTGGGGAGGGTGTGTGTGTAAATCTCGGGCTACTGCTTTAGCGCGCGGAAATGAAGCGCTGCCTGCGAGACCCCCCTCCCCCTTTAATTTTATTTTTATCTGCGAGCTTAATTGAGCAGAAGTTGCATTTACGCTGTTGAGCCTCGGAAAGCTGCCGCTGCCGCCAAAAACAACAGCAGCAGCAGCAGCAGCAGCAAAAATACCTAAACGGCAGTGATTGCCTCGCTGCGGCCGCAGCCGGGGCGGCCGGGCCGGGCAGGGTGGCTTCGCGGCGTGGGGCTGCCGCGGGGCGGCGAGGGTTGGCGTCGAGGCATGCTGACACCGGAGCGAGATACGCTGCGGCCGCGGAGAAGAGCCGGCGGCTTTGGCTTCGGCTTCGGCTTCGCTCCTGGCACGAGAGCCGGCGGTCGTGCTCCTGGGGGCTCCGGTCTCCCTTCGCACCGGGAAGCGGTGAACGTCCCCACGCCTTGCCGAGGAGCCGGGCGTAGTTTTGCACGACACTATTTCAGGACGTCTAGGGGCTTGACCGTCCCTAGGCAGGAGGATAAGAAGAGAGAACTCATTTGTTTTTTTCTTTTCTCTTTAATTTCTGTGCGATGTGGCGTTTGTTTGTTTGGGTTTTTTGTTTTTGGGGGGGGGTTTTTTTGATCATTTGGGCATGTCAGCCTTTCTTCCTGGATTACGGATTTCTTTTATCTGCATGAGAAGCTTAAAAATAACAGGCCTTGCGTGCGAGGGAATAACATTTGAAATACACCAGGAGCGTAAACCGTGYGCGTCGGCGGTCTCCGGCCACCGGTGTGGATGTGCTGGCAGAGGAGACCACTCGGGTCCCAGCCCCATGGTGGTGCCCCAGGGCTCCACCGTGGCCAAACTGGCCTCTGCCAGGCCAGCCCTGAGGGGTGCTGGTGGCCAACAGGGGGCCCAGCCCCAAATACCAACCCCAACCCAACCCAACCTCAAACGCCAACCCAACCTCCATCTGGCCCCAAATCCCAACCCAATACCCAACCCAGCCTCAAACCCTAACCCCAACCCTGATCTAACCCCAAACACCAAACCTAACCCTAATTCAGTCCCAAACCTCAACCCAACCCCAACCTGGCCCCAACCCTAGCCCCCCACAATGGGATTTGTAAGTCTGCAAACTTGGCAGATTTGCTGTGTCTCCCTCTGCCATGTCCACCAGCCCCTTCGGACGGGCCCAAGGGCGTCCCCCCGACCCGTCCTTCCCTCCCCTCCGTCTTCTCCGGCGCTGAGATTTCCCACCTCTTTTCTCGTGTGGTTGCTCAAAAGTAGACCTGCCTTGGACGGCCACGTGGCGAGTAACCTGGGCTCGAACCAAACCCAGATAGGTCAATATACTGCGGCTCGTTGGCAGAAACAGTTTGATCTTGTTTCGCCGCCAGCGTTAAACCCGTGTGCAGAGGCTCCTCCTGCACAGAGGGGCCGTCGCCGCCTCCTGCCTGGAAGCAGTTTCAATTAACAAGGAACGAGGCCTTCGGCCCTGCGCAGGAGGGGGACTGGTTCAGGACCAGCCACTGCCTTTCAAATGCGTGCACTGTCTTCCTAGACATTAGCTCTGGTGTGGGCTGGTCTGCCCAGCTGCCGCTCAGCTGGCCGGGATCGGCCCGGCAGGGGCGGTGCAGAGAGGGAAACAGCCGCGAGTTCGTTAGGGAGACGAGGGCTCTTATTCCCTTGGGCTTGAGAAGCGCGATGGTGATGACGAGCTCAGCGTGGCACCTTCATCGTGTGGGAGCCGAGTGCTCTGTGTGGCTTTCATTTGGAAGAAAGCGATAAAAACTGGTGGCAGCTGAGGAAGACGGTGTTTTCCACGAGAAACGGAGATGCTCCTGGTGGCTCGTGGGAGCCATTGCTCTCCTCTCACGGCTCCTTTGGGAGCAATCCCTTGGGAGGCCGGCATGGCAATTTATGGTTTTATTGGCCAGCCACGTTCAGCCACTTGTCTCACCTTTTGACCAGCCCCGGCAGCCACATACCCCTCTCCAGAGGGCATCTGAACCTCTGGCAGGCAGAGGTGTCCATGTGCTTGGTGGTGTCCGCGTGGCTCTGGTTTCTTGCCTTCTGCTGGTACTTCCCGGCAGCACGAGCAGGTCTCCACTGCTGTGGGCAAACTCTTTTTCCATCTCTTCCTGCTGCCGCTCAGTTTGTCATGCAAAAAGGCACTGGTATTCCCACAGCACAGTGGATAAGTTAAAAGCCCAGAGTGCTGCTGTCCCAGCGTGCCTGTGGCCAGCAAAAATAACCTGACGGCCAAACCTCCAGGAAACCAATAGGCAAATAAACCTTCCAGAACAAAGCAAATGGCAAATGCCAGAAGATTGGGGTTCTTTTTAAATCAGTGTTGCTTATGATGTGGCCATACTCATGTGCCATGTGTATGCCACAGGAGAAGGAGGTATATGTTCAGATAATCAGACAAAACGAAGATTGATTATCAGTTTGTTAACAGTAATATTGCAGACAGTCTATTGCTGCTCCTGCATCAGCAAAACCCACTTCGGAACAACGCCGATGCGTTTATTCATGCTTCTTAGGGTAATCTTCAAGGACTGCAACTGCAGCTGAACTGCTGGAGCTGCTCTAGAAGAATTAACACGTGGTTCCCATCCAGTCTTCATGCCCTGGCCCCATCTGATGCCTGCTCCGCGCTATCATTAAGTGGAAAGAAGCAGCTAATGTGCTCGGTGCTTCTGAAAGGCTGCGCTAGGACGGGAGCAACGYACTGGCTTGGTTCGGGTTCTTCTGCCACCCTCGGACCTTTCATGAAACTTTGCATTTTAATTAATAATAATCTTTAAATGGTGGCAACAACACAGAGGTCCCTTCATGAGATTCACCTTTCCTCCACTGGCTGGATTCCTCCCCGCTTCGCTCCAACCCGTTTTGCGTTTATTGCCTCCGTTAAAATCGCACTGCCGTTGGCTTACGCRTGCGACCATATCATTTTGTGCAGAAACGAAATGAGTGCAATAAAACTCAAGATTTCTTATGAGTTGTGCTTGGCTGAGCCAAGTGCTGGTATTTTGCAGAATAGCTCGGTGGGAACTGTCCATGTCTAGCCCAGGCCTTTGACATTTGAAAAATAGTAGGCCAGTGTTTCATCTGCGTTGCCGATTATTCACCTGAGCAACTGCCGGGAGCCGAGTCCCACTGGCAATAATTTGTTCTTCATCTGGGCTGGACCTCAAAGCTTGGGGACAACACAAGTGTTGCCAAGGACCTCATTTGCCTAACATGATGTTTACAAGGCCTTAATTATCTTTGGCAATATGGAAGATTAAAAGATGGGGTTTTATCTTCTGTTGTTGACTACTGGATACTTTAAATCAAACTACAGCTAAAAAGAAAAATTCATTGACCTTAAACAACTAGGGGGAAGGGTGCATGATGCAAAAGTGCTTAGGAACCTGGGGCTTCACAGCAATTACAGCTTGATCTATATCAGTAAGGAAAATGAATGGAAAACCCCTTTTAAGCTTTATATACYGCATCAAATATCCACTTTTTGGGTTACCCAGTACTCCAGCCCAGTGTCAGTCTCGCCATTCACCGCTAAAATAAGATCTGCTATTGAGAACTTGGGACCTGATTTGAAATTCCAGCTCAGGTTTAGATTTTTGTTTTGCTTGCTTTTAAAGATCTCCAGCTAAGTGGTGAGCGCAGCCCTGGCATCTGAAGCGAGGTCTTTATTTGGCTTTGGCCAGTCTCTTTCACAGAAATGCCCCATTTCATCCTGTGTCTGGAGAAAATGACTTTGCTCGTTCCTAAATTGTTGTTGTTATCAAACTTTATACATTATCCTCCCGTGCAGTTGCTCAACTGGGTCACTCGCCGTGACTCATTCATGAGGACCCTTCAAGCCCTCGATGGTGACAGCAGGCAGCCCCACGTCCCACCGGGCTGAGGAGCTGCCGGTGGCGACTGGGGTGGGCAGGAGGCTCCCAGTACTTAGGGGGAATGAGTTCCTGTCAGTAATGAGAAAATTTGCATTTAGACCCATTATCAGTTGCTATGCATGGATTGAAGTCAGTCAAAACACTAACTGTGACCTTCAAACTGCATGTATAGCAATGAAAACACGTCCATGCAGTGCGGTTGGGAGAGACCAGTGAGAACCAGGGTCTTTCAGGCTTTCAGGAGCCTCTTTCTCAAGGAGCAGGAAATAAAGGAATAAATATTTTCCCCGAATGCTTTCTGGTCAGCTGCGTGCCTGCCCCACAGGATGCCGATGCCGGCCCCGGGGTGGCGCTGGGCCCTGGGAGTGATGGCGGGATGGGGCATGCAGGCACGGATGCAGGGCAGACCTGAAACGATGGGGTGGGCACGTGTCACCGCTGGTGCTGGAGCAGCGCTGAGCACTGGTTTAGTTGCTCCTGGGTTGGTTCTCTATTGCAGACAAAATCTATGGAGGAGAAAGGCTCTTTAATGGGCAGGCTGGCACTGCTCAGACAGTGATGGGGAAATGCTGTTAGGATCGAAGGGCAGTGGCGGGAATTGCCTTGCACACGAGGCTGAAACTGCGTTGCACGCGAGGCTGGGGAAGGCTGCTATTAATCACACCAGTTTGTCATTTAGGGAACTCGCAGCTGGCCATGCTAGCAGCAGATATGGCTAAGATCACTTTCTTCCAGAACAAGACACCTGCCACTCTTTATTTTGGGTGCCGATCCGTTTATCCGCTCTTTTCTTCTAATAACATACGTGGTACGTGACTAGGAGCAGCAGTGCGACATGTGGTTGCACTAGTAGCTGCGTGGAAAAAGTGCACCACGGGTCCTGCTGGCTGCAGAGTGACGTTTCTGGCGTTAGACGTGGCTCATAAAACCCTAAGTAGTTTGGGACCTGCTTATCTCCTGACCTCCCTCCCTATAAGACACCGTCAGAGTTGTGGTCACTGGTGCTTCACTTGAAATGGCAACGTGCTAATGACGGTACGCCCGCTCGAAAGCTCTCCCTAGGATTTGTTTCTCCTTAAGGTGTTGTGCTTTGTGCGTGTGCGGACATGCTGCAATGGCTTTTTTTTTCTTCTTGTTCTTTCTTTCTCCCAAATTGTTAAAAAAGCAGAAACCTGCAGGCTATATCCAGTTATAGACTCATTATGAGTGACACAGCAGACCGTACCCAGGGTCCTGACTCCACCACACAGAGACCAGATACGGTAGCGTCTGCTGAAGAGCAAGACAACAGAAAAATGCCAGTAACTAGTGGGGGGGTGGACTATTCTCATGCTCTTGGAGTTTGCATCCCAGCGATTTGTAAAGCAGGAATTACCAAGTTCTTCCTCTTTGCTGACGTGGTGAGAATTTGATGGCTGCTTCAGCAGACCATTCCTTCGCTGACTGTTTTTTAGTAAGATGGACAAAATTCCCTTAACACTCGTACCAGGGCGGCATTTATTTCCTATCAAGTGCTGTAATTAATCTCATATATAAGTGGTGTGAACATTTCTGACGTATAGATATGATCTTCTAAGCGCTAAATTCCTGAGAGGCACTTTTAGAGTTGCCTGGGATAGTCAGTACTGTCTAACAAATATGGTATGGGTCCTCACAAGCATATTAAAGTCTTTGAGGGAAGGGGGCCGCATGGCTTTTGTGGGGTTTTGTGGCGTTCTTCGTTTCTTCTGGTGCAGAGCCGACTACTGTTTGTGTCATTCTCCATTAAACAATGTTCTCGGGTTATTTTTAGAAGTCATCTCCGCTCAGGATTTCTGCCTCTTGAAGGGGGCATCCCTAGCCCCTGCCTTTAAAATCCTCTGAGCTGATTTTTAAGTAAAAGCTAGATTTTCAAGGCTATGGGATAAAATAAGAGACGTTCCTCCTTCACACAGAACAGTAATGTAATGTAATGTAATGTAATGTAATGTTAATGAGGTGCGGTGCTGCATGACTGCGTGGCGCCGGCAGGGCACCCGTGCGCCCCTGTGAGTCCCTGCCCCTCAGCTGGTGGCTTCGGCAGGGCTGTGCTGTGGCCACCGTCGCGTCTGCCTTCCTTACGCATAAAAGCATCTCCACGTACTCTAACTTTCTGTCGTTTACACAGCTGGATTTTAAAACACCAAGCTTGCACGGGGGTTTTGTCTCACAACGTGGTAAGAAGCTGAGGTCTGCTGGTATTTCTTCTGGCATCCTACCTCCCAAGCCTGGATATCTCAACATGATCAGTGCTTGTACTGAACGAAAACCTATCCAAAGGACCACTGCACCCCTTGGGGTTTCAAATTACCAGCAATATATATATATATAAATTTATGTATGTATTTATATTTGTTATATACTTATCTAACATATCTATTTATACATTTATGTATACAGAAATATATTTGAGATATATAGATATTTGTTTTACTTAAGTAGTTGTAAGAGAGGAAAAGGAAACCTCTTATTCCAAAGCAGATATGCACATCACATCACATGTATCAGCTACAACTCTGCTCTGTAGGTAGTTTCAGCCCAGATTTGGGGATGTGACAGAAAACGGTGAAGGGTACCAGCTGAAGAGTTTGCACCTGCTTCAGTCAGAAAAGGGAGACAGTACAGTGAAACCTGTCCAAGGTGGTCTTGGATGTGCTGGAAACAAGGTTTTGAGAGAAACTGAAGAAAACAAGTAGATTTTACCAATAGGAAGTAATTTGTTTAAAAAGTGACGTACAAGGAGGGACAGGAATAATGGACATCAACCAACTGAGAGAACTGGTAGATGAAACCCTGTGAGAAGTAGGGCTGAGGGGAAATGAGGTTCAGAGATGAAGTTCAGCATTTCCATTGAAGAAGTGCTACCAAGATCCACGTGCAAGCTATGGCACCAGAGAGGACAGGTGGGAAATGGGCTAAAACAGGCCAACTAAACAAGACGGGAGCCTCTGGAGAGTGAAAACTGGATCGGGATGAATACAGTAGTCAGTGAGCAGGAAAGTACAGCCTGGACCTGCAGGGGCAAAACGAGATGCAACCTGCAAGTGCCACGGAGAGGACAGGAGCATTTTGCAGGGATGTATTAGCTACTATTCATGATGATCAGGAAACGGTGGCCCACTATTAAATGAGGTGGCAGAGCTGGTAATAGGTGATGTCAAGAAGACAAAAGCACCCAGTATCTTTTCTTTGCTCCAGCCTCAGCCATGTCACCACCAATGAACATTTTTAGCTTGACAGCGTTCATCTCGGCAACCGGGGGTGCAATTTAGGGCAGAATAAGAAGATCACAGGATATTTATCAATAGGCTGGATGTGAAGGGACATGCAGAAACAATCATTTAACTGTTGGCAATTTTTTTGGAGAACTCATGGTGAATAGGGGAGGTTCCCAAAGACTGGAAGAGGATAAACAGAGTGCCTATCTTTAAAAAAAAAAAAAAAAGCAAACTAGGAAGCCAAGAAGCTATAGGCCATTCAGTCTACTTAGCGCATGGAGAAATGCTGGAAGAAATAATCAAACAAATTATTTATGAGCCTCCAGAATATAGCAAGAAGATAAGAAACAGCCAACAGGGATTTGTCAAGAACAAATCATGTCAAACTCACCTTATTTCCTTTGGTGACAGGGCAATAAGCCTTGTGGAGAGGCAATGAATATCATATATCTTCACTTAGGAAGGCTCCTGACGTCGTCTCCCCTGATGTTCCCGCGCGCAGGGGAAGGGGCCGCGGGCCGGGAGAGGAAACCCTCGGCCCAGCTGGACGCGAAGCACGGCTGGGGAAAGAGCCAGCACCCCGAGGGCTCCTTCTGCCCCCGTTTCAGGGGGGCGGTTTTGCTCTTCTACCATTTTGGGTTTTTTTTCCCCCTTAAGCCTCGGCTCTTTGAGGAGTCTCTGACGCTGCAGGAGGATTTTCTGTGGAAAGCGGAGCAGATCTGCTACCTCGCCGGTGTCCGGGACGCTCGTCTACGGCGAAGGCGAATTGACTGCAATTAACCTCGGGGCTTGGTCCCACCCGCCTCCCGGGGAAGGAGCCGTCGGGGGCATAACGCCGAGCCGAGGCGCGCAGAGATCGGGGACGGAAACATATACGTTACAGGCGAAAGCATGTAAATCACGGAGAAAAACACACATTCTACTGAGATGATCAAATTATGAAGGAAGCGCATAAATCGTAGGAGTACACTGTTGAACTGTATCAGGAAACATAAATTATACAGTGAAAGCCCCGGTTCACCGAGGGGTTCGCAGAATAATGAAATGGGACTCGTATAACTTCAGGAAAACGCTGCATCTCCATAAAATGCAGGCTCAAATAGCCCGTCCGACCTGCATGCTTGTTTGCAACACCTTCTGCCAGAAAGGGTTGCAACCGTAGGGACGGTTGAGCACAAGAGGCCCCGAGGAAACCTCCCCTGCCGAATCAGACGACGATTACCCGTCAAAAAAAAAAAAAAGCATGTTCGAAAGATAAGTTTGTGAGGAAGGTAAAAAGCCCCCAGCAGGGCCGTCGAGGCTGGGCAGAAGAGCCGCTGCGAGAAAACCCGCGAATCAGTGCACTGTACTCGGTGCGGGCTCAGCCCGCTTCCGGGTGCAGGTGCCCGTCGGGGCACGGGAGGCGAGAAAAAAAGCGGCTTTTGGGGCTGCTAGCCCCAGGCAGGGGGAGGCCGGCGTTCGGCCTCCTCCCCGAGGTGAGCTGGTTACAGATGAATAAATGGCTGAGCCTGCTAGGGGCGAGCGCAGGCATTTTCCCATGTGATCTATGCGTTCCATTAGTCGAGGTGCGCGTTTCGTGGTAGCAAACGTGCTTCGGCAAGCGATGTACGCGTTTCCTTCGGGAACGCGCGCGTGTTCGCCAGCCAGGAGCAACGCTCCCGCCGGCACCCCCGGCGCTGCCGGACCAAGCGCGAGGCCTTGTTTCGGGTGGCCACCCCCGCTGCACGGTGACGGGTGGCTTCCCCGCCGCGGCATTTTTATCCCTCATCCCAGCTGCATCCCCGGCTGCATCCCCGGCTTAGCGTGCAGACTTCTCCCTAGGGAAAAAAAACAACTTGGTTTCCGCATGCAGTACAGGAGGACCCAGTGAGGGGCTGCCGGGGCCGGGGGCTGGGGGCTGCCGGCGCTTTCCCTGCCAGCTTTCCCACCGTTCCCGACCCCGAGGGGAGGCTTTTCCCCGCAGCCGGCATGCCGAAGCCRGCCGGCAGCATCCTGGCCCCCGCGGGAAACCCTCCCCGGAAAGCCCGGCTTTCCCCCGGCGCTTCGCAGCGCTCTGCAGCACCTCCCGTCTCCTCGCGTCACGGCCGCGGCCCCCGCCAACACCTCCGGTGGTGGAAGCGACGGGAAGGGTTCGGGAAGAGGGTTTCTACGCGCTGGCTGCCCGCTGCCCGCCCCCAGCGAGGCTCCTCGCCGACCGCGGCGGCGCTGCTCGCGGTGTGTAATGACACCGGCTGTTGCAGCAGAATACGTAATGGTCCTGGCTGCAGCACGAGTGATTTGTATCCGGGCCTTCATTTCAAAATCGCTTTTCATCAATACGTTCATTCTTATACATACAGCTTTATGCAATTCATTATACGTATTTCCCTTTACTGACCTATTTTGCTGTAGCCTGAATCTATCACTGTACGTGTTACTCCGCTCCTTTGGAAAACCCTGCCTTTTCTACTTTTCTGTTCGTTAATGCGTTCAGAAGCTGCAGTTAAATGTATATTTATATTGTTTGATAATTTCTTCTCCTCCGTCTAAATGGAAGCTTTGACTCTAAAGAAAATCTGAATGAATCTGAATTAATTAGGAACTCCACTGGTGTTATGTAATGCCTGCTCCAGTTTACACAGCGTATGGTTTCCAATTAGTTCCACTCTTCTCTTTCTCTCCCTCCATTAAAAAAGAAAAGAAAAAAGACACTAAACATTTTGTGATGTGTCCTTTGGCAGCAGCAATTTTAAAGGAAGCCGTTTCTGATGGCCCGAGTTCAGCACGGCGTGGCGCCTGAGCGCGGCTTGCACGCCGAACTGGGTCAGCCCGCGAGAGCGGAGGCCCTTGAGGAGCCCCGAGGCACCCGTTTCCACGAGGGACGAAAACATTTGGGGTCAGATCCTCAGCAAGCAGAAATCGGAGCAGGTCAGCGATTTGCGAGCGGCCCCCGGGCCCAGMGCTCGCTGCTCCCGGCGGGGCTGCGCGCGCCGCGGCGCCCGCCTTTCTCCCCGGCGTTGCCTCTGGGCTTGGGGGGCCGTGAGGATACCTGCCAAATATTTGCCGAATCGGGGCTGCGGTTGTGTCCTGGCTTCTCCGTGCTCCTTTGCTGACTGCCAACCTTTGCGTATACTCCRGGACGCGCTTTTTTAAATCTCCGGGAATTGCCGTGTCCCTTTCAGATGTTTTTGCCGCCGTAGCAGCAAAATGATTATGAAATGAAGTACAAAGAACCCTGTTTGGAAGAAGATAGGCTAAAACATTAATTTTGTGCGTAAAATGGCTGTGGGTCTTGAAAATAAAAATTAAGATGGAAAAAAAAAATCAGGTTATAAAGAGATCACTGCAAATTCATCAAACTCTGATGTTTTGGTCATCAGCCGCGACTATGAGCAGGGGATAAAGCAGCTTGCAGCAGCTGCAGACAGCCAGCTGAGCGGGGGCCAGAGCAGCCGAACCGGGGAAGCATGGTAAAAGTTGAAAGGCTGTAATCACAGGAGGTTTTTTGCAGGTGTGGAGGGATGGGGGCAGGACAGGGAGGAAATGAACTCATAAAACAATATTCCAAGTTATCATGCCATTTTCACTAATCCAAATACGTATGCGGTGCCTGATATTTGCAAATTTGCTATGCTCCCTCCCGTTTCCAATCTATAAAAGTAATGCAGATTGAAGTAGGTTGTAGCGGTCCAAAGCCTGTTTGTTTGTTGCAGTCAACTGCTTCTTATTAGAACATGATTTAATGTGCTTGGCAGCAGTAAAACTAGTAGTTTTATGTCCTTTTAATCTCAAATGCGAGGTAAACTTGGTTTTCCAAAATGCTAAAACCAGCTGCGATCTAATATAAGATTCTTGAAAGCAATAATGTTAGGTTCTTTTCAGGAGAGAAAATCTCAAGTAATAGTGTCCCAGATTTTCAAGATAAAGTATTTACAAGGAGAATATATATTTTTAAGCATAAAAAGCATAAAGCACAAAAAGAATACAGMGCAGTATATTGTATAGGTGGCCTGCCTTTTGCCGCGGTTTTCTTTACCTTTTTACCCTATATGCAGTTAATTTGGGGGGAGCTCTTCAGAGATGCTCAGAGCAGCCTGAATTACCAGTGTGCTGCTCTGATTATTATTGCTGTTAATCTGCAAGGAGCGGCCACGGTTGGTTAATGATTGTGTGAGATTTGACACCGGAAATCTTTTCTGCAAGTTCATTCTCAGCGTGTGCTAACCGCGCTCCACCGTAGCYCTGTGGTCGCGAAAGGCTTGAGCAACGTGCCGTATGCAACCATGTAATGGACGGTGTTTCCATGCCAAATGATTTCAGCATCCTGTTCGTGCCAAATACGTTCCTGGCTTTAAATACTGTTTTTCCACTCACTGTGCGTATCAGCTATGCTTTCCTTGCCATAACTCAGGGTTTGGAATAGCTAATGGCTCCTGATGCGTTTGAATACATCCGGCAGGCCAATACATACACAAGACACCACCTACCTCCCGTCCTTCCCCCCAAATCAAAGAGCAGTCAGACGAAAGTCGACGCGTATTTTTGCCCCGTCCCAGCAGTGGTGATGCAGCAACCAGCGGCAGAGCCGAAGGGGGAAATTGGTGCGGGTGAAAACGTGTGCGCTAAGCTCCTCTCCAGGGGCCCTCAGCCATTCCCGGCGGACACCACTGGTGTCTCCAATTTCTTGCTCGCTTAGCAATATGGAAAGGACGAGGTGCTTCAGGCCTCCCTCTTGAACTGCTGTAATACGTCCTTTGCAAGGGCTGCTCGGGAAAACCTGGTTGATTAAGCCTCAAATCATGACAGAGTAATATCCCAATGTGACTTGTGAAGTTTTTTGCCTGATAAGCCATGCTGCTAGGGTAGGGCTCCGGCAGGACAAGCCCACGGAGGAGTGAAAAATAGGCTTTTCCCTGCCTAAACCAAGGGTACGCAGGCAAAGGTATTGCTGCGGTGCTCCGTCGCTCGGAAAGGCTTGAGAGGCTGTCCGTGCGCAAGCATATCGGGGAGCAGTCCGAGGGGCTTCGGTGCGGGGCTCGCCACCCTTAGAGGAAATGAAAAAGCTGCGTTCAAAGCTCTCCTTTCGCTGCCTAAGCAAGAAACACCAACGCGGAAGCTGTTGTGGCGGGGAAACCGAGCGGCTCCGAGTCCCAGAGGCGAATCCCCTGGGAGGCAAATCTAGCTGCTCTGCTGGCAGGCTGCAGGTTGACTTCCCGAAGGAAAAAGCCGCCAGTGGGTCGCACACGCTTGGGGGTGAATGTCTGGAAACAGCGCGTCCTGACAACGAGATTTCCAAAAACTCGGCGTCCCTCGAGGGCGCCAGTTGTTCCAGAGGGACACGGTGGGGAAAGGGGGGGGTCAAGGGCTCCGGAGAGCAGCGGCTGCGTGCTCCCAGCGGAAGGATGCTTCCTCATCCTGGTTACCATCCCCAATGGGCTGCTCAAGCTAAACTCGCTTCCTCTGCCGATGGCTTCACGTTATTATTATTAATTTTGATGCAGTAGCCGCAGAGTGCACCCGCCCCCCACAGTCAGGATTTTAACGAGAAGATTTCAGCCATCAAGAAGAGGCTAAAGCAGAGGAGAGTTTGGGGCGGTTTGGTTTTTTTAAGGCATTCAAGCCTCCAGCGAGAGGCTCGTACTCACCATGACTTTAGAAATAGCCCCTAGGACCGATGTAGCCCCCTTGGCATCCCCRTTGCCATCGGGCAGCAGCACCAAGAGCACGGCTTTAATGCCCCGGGCCTGCGCAGGGGTGAAAAAATTAGTCCTCAGCAGCCGGTCGCGACCTTAAAGAGGAGAGTCCAGGGCAAGGCCGGAGAGCTCTTACAAAGCGCCATTTGGTGTTTAAAACGCCTCTGGGAGCACGAGGCTGCCTCAGCCGGCCGGGCTGCGTCGCAGTAATCAAGTACAATCAGCTCCAAGCGCCTACCTGCAATTTGCGGTTGCGTTTGGAGACGTTCCTTTTTTTCCTTTTTTTTCTTTTTTTTTTTTATAAGCAACCGCATCAGCCCAGCGACAGAGGCTGATTAATTCCAGGGATAACGTAATCCGCGCTAGCCTGGCAGCCCGGCTCCTGCCGGGGTTTGCTCCGCGAGCCGCCTCGCGCAATTAGCGGGGCTCTCGCCCCGCCGCTTCTCGCCTGCCTCCTCATTAAGCTCGTCAGGCTCCGACCCCGCTTTCCGGCCGCGGTCGCTGCACGATGATTTATCCCCTGCGGACGGCCGCCGGGGCCGGCCTTGCCGGCGGGGAGCCCGCCGAGGCAGCGCGCTCTTCGCGGCGTTTCAGCCCTTCCCCACGCCTGTGTAAGCGCCCGCTTCCGGCACAAAACCCTTGGGCTTCAAAGGCAGGACCTAACCGTGGGGACGCGTCCGCAGGGCGTCTCTTGCGCACCTATCTGTAATGGGTACACGTAAGGAATTAGAGGAACGCACGTAAAAAGCCATTGACTTGTAATTAGCCTGTCTTGCCTTTTTCTTTTTTTTTAATCCTTGTGTCACTCCATTCTCAGATTAATTAAACCTAATAGATTTAATGAAACGAGAAGAGAGCCGAACACTTGGTGAGGATTTAGTATTGATCTGGGCGCTAAACCAGCCTGAGCGGATTTCAAACAATTGCTGCCAATGCCTAAGTTCTGCGATAATTATTTTATGTATAAACAGATTGTACTGCGGTACAAGCTCTACCGAGATACATACATACATACATACATACATACATACATACATATATGAGATAATTAAAAATATATGTATATATTTATGTAGGTCTTGGAGGTCTCCGGATGAAAGGCGCTGTTTATGCAGCATTATTTTAATTTTGTCGGATAAATGTGCTCCCAGGCAGCTAACCGTTTATCACGCCTTCTTCGGGGCCAAGTGCTGTCAACCGCGGCACGTTTTCTCTGGAGACAGCAGCGGCCAGCGAAGGGCGGGCGGATGCCGGAGAAATCCCATTGCCGGGCAGGGAGCCCCCCGCCGCTGCAGCCGGGAGAAGGGGGAGGAAGGGAAGGAGGAGGAGGAGGAGGAGGAGGAGGGTAGGCGTGAATCCCCCCAAGCCACAAAGCGCGTTTCCTAATTGCCAGCTGGGCTGCACGGGGCTTGTTTAAAATAATTAGAGAGCAGCAGCTTAAACAGACTGGCTCGGCGTGGGTTTTTCTCAGCTGCTGTCGGCTCCCTGCTCATTTCTGACACGGTGGCTCTGCGGGGCTGGGGGAGGGGAAGGAAGGTATTATATTTTAAGTACACAGATGCAGCCATGGAGAAGCAGGATGAACCAGCCCCAGCGTGCGAGATGGATGGAAACAATACCCGAGACAAATCCAAACTATATTATTAAAAAAAAAAAAAAGATGAAAAAGGAAGGGGGGGAGGAAAATCAGCTTTCTCCTCTTCCTCCCTTTTTTTTTTTCCCCTCCTCTCCAAGAGGGGATAGCTGAAATCTTTCTTAATTACCGCTTATTTCGCTGACAGAATTGTAATTTATCATTTAGCCGTAATTTGACATATGTTCACACCTTTGCCATTTCCAATTTCCTCCTTCATCCTAATTGCGCGCCCGGCTCGCCCGCCACGCGCCCCTCGGGGGATTAATCCGAGCTGTCTGTCTGTCTGTCTGCCGGCGGCGGTGGCGGTGGCGAGGGTGACACGGCCCCGCGCCCCCCGGCCCCCCGCCGCCACCGCCGGTGTTTATTGTTTATGCCCTTTTGCGGCTTCCCCGCGTTTTATGAGGCCCTAATTACGCTGCGGCCGGCAGCGGGGGAGGCCCCGCGGCCACCTCTCCCTCCCGGCCCCTGAAGTACAGGGCTTAAGCGCGCGAGGCTGCCGAGGGGCTTTGGGGGGGAGGCTGCTTTTTTTCATAAAAGGGAGCTTTTTTTTTTTTTTAACCAAAACATTGAAAGTAACATCAAAAAAAAAAAATTCTCTGCCAGCGCAACCGGGACGAAAAGCCACCCCAACAGCTGCTCGAAACCAGGTAAGCGGGCGTCTAGCTCCATTAAAAACCAAAACAGAACAAAAGTTTATTTATTTTTCTGGTGTATTTTACATGCACCTATCAGCTCCTCCAGGCACAAAATCCGAAGTCACTTGCAATTACATTTTGGAGTGAAATGCCGCGCCTTCGGTGTGCCCGTGCGCAAAATCTCTGTGCCGCGAGCTCGAGCGGTCGCGTTTGTTCCCCTCCGCGCTCTTGGACGGTGCGAGCGCTTTAAGCGCAGCCGCGGCGGCGCGGGGCGCCTTAGTGGGTGCCTTAAGCATATACGATCACGGTGATGCTCCGAAAATGCAGAACTCCCCAGGGGAGACAAAACCCAGCCCGAACTGGCCCGAAACCCCTCACTCCAGGCCGTCCTGTGCTGGCCGCGGCATCGCCTTGGCAACAGACCAGGAAAGCAGGCAGTGCATGAGCGAGAGGTCAGCGCATCGTGGCGTGCTCAAATCATGAAGGAATTAATCTCAGCGCCAAGGAAGGCTGGAAAAATTTTTTAAAAAAAAGAGCCGAGTGGAGAAAAGAAGTGGTGGCAGCAGCGGTCCTCGGCGTCCCCCTGGGGTATCTAGGGACCCAGACAGCGTGGTCGGAAAGAAATTCAGGCGGGACTGACCAAGACCTGTCAGGTATCAGGACTTACGTCAGATTTTGTCTCGGCTGCGCCATGCAGCGTCTCATTAAGTAGGCCACGTTAAAGAATATTAATTCCCGAGCGCCTCTGCCAAGCAGCTAAACTCCGGGAGTGGGTGAAGGCGAAAGAAGGGGAATTTCTGCTTTTGGGCCCTCGTTCCTGCTTTGGGCAGGGCTGCCGTACCCCGTGCGTCTGGCAGGAGGCAAGGTGGAACAGATTTACGTTTATTTAGATTTTCTTTTTCCTTCCACGTCTGCTTCCTACACCACTGRCCTTTTAGTATTACTTCAGTGCTTACCCACTTTGTTTTCCACATGTTGCTGTTAAGTGGGATTTTTATCTTTCAGACTCCTTTCTGTTGCCATATGCAATGGGCAGCCTCTTCATGCAGTGGCGTTTTAACCCCAAGATTTTTTGTAAAGTGTCTACAAACTTTTAGGAGCCAGTGTTTCTCGCCTCCCTAGTTGGCAAATTATGAGCAACTTGTGGAAACGTAAAATGCCTCAGGATGAGACCTCAGAAATGAAGGTGCTCCCAATACGTAGTCACATTTTACAGCCCTGGTCTAAAGATTGGGATACAAGGTGCTTATCATTCAGTATTAGATTATTGCTCTGTTTATGACCTGTTTCATGTAGTGGAACTATTGCACTGGAAGTGGTGCTGGAAATCAGTGTGCTCATTTGAGGTCGATGCTCAGAGCTTTTGAAACTTCTTTCTTTTTCACTCCTCCTAGCTATCAGTTTTGTTTTTGTTTTAAACCCGGCTGCCTGAGGCCTCATTCGTTAATCGGTAAGCAGCAGTAAGCGGGTCACGGGAATACAGCAGACGAGTACTCCGCACCGACACGCTCAGTGCGCTTCCTGCCTAGGTGTAAGAAGTCTGGCTTTTCGAGGACGGGGAACGCCTTCAGCTTGCAGGGGGCCCTTAAAAATCACGCGCTTGTGCCGCATTTGCGATGGGACCGGCAGACCCGCAGAGGGCGAGGGAGGAGACCAGCAGAGCCGGGCGGAAGGCGACGCCGGGCGGG